>NW_026777681.1:0-139000 GCF_028023285.1 Balaenoptera ricei
ACTGGCATTAAACAAAGAATCAAGTTTGAATTACATACGTTTAGAAAACTTTTCATGTAAATAACTTCACAAGAAATTCACAGAAAAATATTGTTTTAGACTGATTGGCAACAGGGCCACGACAAGAGCAAGAAATGTCAACAGAGGGGCCTCCTGTGGTCACCCATGTCTCAGAGATGGAGGAAGGAAAGATAGCCTCTTGACTGATTTGCACTGTATGTAATTTTACATTACATGTAATTACGTGGACTAAACCAAGTGTAACACAGAAGACTAAACATGTTATCATTCCATGTGATGAGCCTCTACAAAGAGGAAAAAACAGAAGATGTGAAAAAAAACACTTTTTTTTCTACTTTAATTTTGTACCTATATGAGATGATGAATGGTCACTAAACTTACTGTGATAATCATTTCATGATGTATGCAAGTCAAAGCACTACGCTATATACCTTCAACTTTTACAGTGCTGTATGTCAATTATTATATCTCAGTAAAACCGGAAGGAAAAAAAAAAGTGGAAGATGTGAATATATCAAGCCTTGGCAATGGGAAAGGCCTAAGTCCCCGTGACTAATCACGCCTCCTTCTTGCTGATTCATGCTATTGTAGATTCAGCAGCTCCAGCAGCGAAACAGCTTATCTGTTAATAAGCTACAGAAAGAAGAGCCCCAAGTCCCATCACGCACTGCAGAAATGTGAGTTGAACTGGCAAACATCTCCCAATCCACCACAACAACCCCTTGCCTCGCTTACCTGAAACTTTCACACATACCACATCTCCCCAATTATTTCCATAATCAGTGAGCCTATTGCTGATCTAAAACCTGACACATACATGAGTAGATTCCAGGTCTGTTAAGTACCAGGAGCAAAGGAGGACATAGAAAAACACCGCCTTTAGTCTCATTTTCTCTGAGAAATTCAGTGCACTGCAAGACAGCACTGGACTGAGAACACGGAACCAAGGTTCTAACACCAGTTTTTCTACCAGGTACCTTGAAGCAAGTCACTTGGCCTCTTTCATCTCATTTCTTTCGAAATTAGACTACATTATCATTCAGATACTTCCATATCTAGGAGTCTGTGATTATGCTGAGTATCCATGCTATTAGAAAGCCAAAGAAACAGCTACTCAGAAGCACATGGAAAATAACCATCTTGGATGAGACTTAAGAGCTGCAGTGGCACTAGCTCCACACAAGGCATCCTAATCCCAGGTCAGAACTCGGTACTGCAGGCTGCCCAGAAACTGGGGCATATAATAAGGTTTATTCATATGAGCATCCTTCCTAACTTATTCAACCAGAAGCCTTTCATGAATACCACCCAGATGCTGAAATTAGGATCGCCATCCTTAGGTATCAGGGATTAAAGTATGATCCAAAGAGTTCAAGTTGCCTCCAAAATGTCTGCAACTGAATGGAAGTTGAAGGCCTCGCTCACCTCATTCCCACCACATCCTGCAAATCCTTTTCTTAGAAGGAAATCAGAAACTCCCTTTTTTGAAGACAGATGGGTAATTCATGTACAACCATCTATGAGACTGCCTGCATGGGGCCTCCTTGTTTGAAGACTACAGAGATTTTAAATTAAAAGAACCATCTATGTCAACTCTGCCTAGATGATGTGTTCAAAGGGAAGACTCAAAGCAGCAAACTAGAGGGAACTTTTCGTTTACTTATTTCTCAAAAGCCAAATAAACCCTCTAGGAATGGTTATCTGTCATTTCCTTTCTCAGCACCCACTGTTCCTTCTTCTGGCTGCAGTCACAATTTTTATTTGCAAACCATGACTACCGCCCTCAGTGGACCCATGTCTTCTGTCCCAGGGTTCCTTTTCCTCTAAGAATTTTATGATCTGCATGAATCACTTTGCATAGATAACTAAAATTGATCATTAAAATCTGAAATTAAAAAAAAAAAAAAAGAGCATGCAACACCCTGTTCTTATTTTGCTTCAAGGATACTCCTACTGAGCTCATGGAGCTGAAAGCTGCAAAAACTTGAAGGATCCTCCTCTCAAGTTGAAAGACTAGGACATGAAGTACCCAAGTATGCCACACAGAGTTCAAGAAAAGGAATACAGCCAGATCTTCCATCTAAGTATCAGGAAGAAATCGGAGGTAGGGAAAAGAATTGGGGTAGCTCAGCAGTAGCCTTTTTCTTAACGTCAGAAGCCTGATTTTTATTCCGAAACAAGACTATAAAACAGCATTTCCCAGACATTCTCGCATGGAGGTGTAATCATGTGACTGTGTCTGGGCCAATGACCTGCAAGAACAAGTGTTATGCTGGCTTCCAAAAGGCTCTGGCAAAAGTCCAACTTAATGAAATGAAAATGTCTGATTAGACCTTGACTTGTCCTGACAACTCTGGTCACAGGGAAAGCAGTCTTATTGACTCATCATGTCATTTCGCTCAACTATTAATGCAAGGAGTATCATGAGGAAGAAAGAACTGCTTGCAAATGTACAAAGTAAGCAACAAATACCCCTGTCAACAGTATTAAATTATTTATCAATCACACACTACAGGTTATATCACAGTAGTTACAATGATGGAGGCCACTGGGTCCTCACCAACAAAAAGACTGGTTCTTCCACTTTTAGGACAGTTATTTAGAGCAGGGCTCCCCAACCCCCCAGGAACCTGGCCGCACAGCAAGAGGTGAGTGGCGGGGAGCGAGCGAAGCTTCATCTGCCGCTTCCCATCACTCACATTACCACCTGAACCATACCCCCAACCCCCCGTCCGTGGAAAAACTGTCTTCCACGAAACTGGTCCCTGGTGCCAAAAAGGTTAGGGACCACTGATCTAGAGGACTACAGGGCACTCAGCGTTTATCAGGAGTCTGTGCTTTCACAGAATCTACTCTTCAGTAAGTCTACGAATCTTTTATCCTTGGCCCTAAAAGCCAAAATCAGGGTTGTACTTTATTATAATCAAGGTGTTCAGGAATTTCTGGTGAAAATAAAAGTTTACACTCAAAAGTGAATAAATGTTCCTGAATCTACCTTTCATCTTTGGTTAATACGTTTCTTGCTAAACAAGCCAAATTCATAAAGGAAAAGACAGGTTACCTCATAACACTTTCTTTTCAACTAAAGCAGTAAAGACCCACACTAACACTGCATTTTTTTACTTCCAAATTCTATACATCAGGCTTCTCACAGAAACTTTCACTTCAGCCAGTGGAATACCTTGCAGGAGGCAGGCACTCAAGAAATATTTGTTAAGGTGACTTGAACATAGTAACACATTAGGTGAACATTATAGGAAGTTAGCCTAAGGGCTCTTCACTCAGAAGAAAACAGCTTTTTACCATGTTCTTTATTGCCAAGTGAAAGGATATACATATATAGCCTTGTTCGCTCAAAATGTACCCTCTCCACATCACTGACATCCTGTAAATGGCCATAAATCACAACTGGTCCTTGTCATGAGAAAAACTGTGTGTCAACTTGAGTGTGTCTGCCTTAAACGACAGGTGCAAGGGTAAAATCAAACATATTTAAGTGCTTGGGAAAGAAACACTGCTCTACAGAAGCAAGGGACTATTAGGGGCAGGAATTATAAACATATACACCTTTTATAGCAATAGACTCCAGACAGGAAATCAGGATGAGACTGGTCTATCCTGGCATTCATTTCATAGAGTTTAGTTTTGACTGATGAATGTTTAAACCCAAAGCACTGCAGTGGTAGTGCCAATATATGTCATATTTTCAGTTGCATCTCCTTTCTGGACTAGGAGCGCCCCTAACTACTCATAAGCCTTAAAATCCTAATTATTGGGTAGACCAGCGGCAGACTGGAGTGACACGAAATTAAGGTTGACTTTTAAGAAAATAGGCACATGTCTTGTACTGCTCTATTAGATACACTTTGGCATTTTGCAGAGCCCAAATGAATTACAGAAGAGACACAGGTACTCTTAATACATCACATGCCTTCTAAAAATTCTGGAAGACGTGGGGAGTCCCACATCATTTCTTTGGGACTAGAGACGTTGCCAAGGACTAAAATTGATGATGCATAGAAGGAGAACCCTCCAAAACTAACTCCTCTGCTTTGCTGACCCAAAGGAAGCCAAAGGAAAGAGACTCTCTCACTCCAAGTAACTCCCTAAACTAACAATGTTTAGAAAAAACAAGTATTTTCAAGATGGTTCAGAGTTGGAGGATAGCAGGCAGAGAGTAGAAACTGACTTGGATTTGATTATGGGGTCACGAGAAAGGATCAGAAATGTTCATTTTTAGTTGTTATTACTGAAGTTTTTATAAAATCCCAAGACATTCACTAGAACTTTACTAATTAAGACACGTAACCCACACACAACTAGACTACAAATACTTCTAATACATGTTTTTGGTTTTTGTTTTTTGAGAAAGAAATCTCAACTACCAAAGGTTCACCAGCTGCAGGACTTCAAAGGCAGTAATAGGAGCAATGGTCTCCAATGACTCAATCTGGAAAGAAAAATCTCTCACACAACCCACCCGTTAGACAAGATGACATATACATCTACTTCAGGACACCTTACGTTTTGGATGAATAGCCTTGAATTTACTTCACAGCCAATAGCTTGCCAGAGAAAACTTCGAGTTGGATCCTATTACTTAATACACTAAATCCACAGCTCAAAGTCCATCTCACTGGATAATTGAATATAACTAGCGATGGGAATTAAAACTGAGGATGCCAGCAGCCCTGATTTCGCTGTTATTATTTGTACTGTGTGAAATGATTTTCATATTGGCAAGTATGGGATCTCTGAAACTGTGCACTCTTCCTATCTACCATGGTACATACGATTATTTGCCCATGCACGCTCTGAGGGGCAATGTGGTACAATGAAAGGAGCCCTGAGCTTGAGTCAAAACCAGTTCTAGTGCCAGCTCTGCCACTATCTGGCTGAAGACCTTGGACCACACTTTAGGTCTAAGTTTACTCATTAATTTATTTAATAACCATGATTTGATCACAGACCTAAAAGAACACAACATTGCTCAGCTGTAAAAGGGGGGAAACTAGACCTAGTTTATAGACCTGGTGTTAGATTTAAATGCGATAATGGGTGTACTTTGCATCCAAGACACATTGGTGCTAGTCTTCTTCTACCGCAACTATCAGGCACTGTGTTCAGTCTAAAACACCACTGCAGGGAGCACACTGGAAGCCCTCATCACGTTTGTCATCACTGGGTAAAGCCTCTTGCCTCTTAGTCGGTAAAATCCATGAAGGCCAGGATTTTCTTCTTTCTAATACACAGACACATCCTCTGAACCTGCATGTGCCTCAGCGCCTAGTAAGCACTTAATAAATAATTGTTGAATGAATAAATTCTCTTTTATTCCTTAAAATAACTCTGGATCAACTAATATTTTTACCACTTTACAGTGAGGAGGCTGAATAATGAGATAAACTGTCTATAAAATCAGGTGATAAGTCCCTTCCAATTCCACAATGCTATCTATAGTTTTTATATTTTCCAATAGTTCATCATTATATCATTCTTCCTAAATAATTGCTACTTACTCACATTTATTGGTTATTGCTTAAATAATAGCAAGAGTCTCAAACTATAAAATCTACTCCTATCTTTAAGGAAAATAAAATATTTGAACTGTAAAAAAAATCATTTGTTTCTAAGAAAACTTTATTCTCACATCTACACACAAACTATCTAATGAGGTTATTCTTAAGAAACTCTTCCAAGTAATCTTCCCAACCTGAACTTCCATATCCTTTTCCCCAAATAAGAAGCGAAATAAACAATCAGTCAAGAGTGATATTAAAAACATGGGGGCAATCCTGTCCCTAAAACATTTCTTCACCAAAATTTGGATTCTTTCACTTTCAGAGCAGCAAGATCATCTTTTTTACTATCTTTCAGAAGATAACTGTAGCTTCCCTAGTCTGGGGCCCTAAATGAGAAAGACCTGGGTTAGATGCAGCCAATGTCACAGGGTCTCGTGGCTCTCAATCAGTATTTTCACACACTCCCAATCATAAATGCCCCAGAGACCTCCTATCCCCAAAACGGACACTGCTGTATCTCAAGTTCAGGTTTACAGAATGATGGCCTCCTCCAAGGCCTTCCTTAGAAAACGTATTCCCAAATTTGCCATCTCACCTCACGCTTCCTTCTCCAAAAGCAGCCTACTCTTTACCACTTATAAGTCTTCTCCTCTAGAGGGCTGAATGTATATTGGGGCACTCAGCAGATATTACACTCTACTCCATCAAAAGGATCTCATAAATTTGTTTTCATTTAGTAATTAACATTCCTCTAGACTCGCAGAAGTGCTGAGGGCAAAGTCATAACGCTTTTAATGGCAAAATCAAAATGGAAGCCCAGGTCAGACTTCACATCTAATGCTGTTGCTGGCAGACCCAGTGATTTTTGAGACCGAGCAAGATGATTTTATCATTAAGGCATCACCACTGCTGTGCAGGGAATTTCTCTTTCATTACACCTCAGCTCCCTCCCACCTCAAAACGCTGCGTAGAGTTCTAACGTACTCTGAAACCACAGCAACTTATGACAGAGCAGCCATCATGATGACCTGTAAGTCATCAAGATACATATCAACCACTGGCTATGTTATTAATACCTGAAGTATCAAATTTGCTAAGGAAGCAAAAAGGAGCTTCATTCTTCCTCAAGGGGAATCAGAAACCAGTACGTTCAAGAGAGGATTTCCATAGAAAAACCGCCCCTGCCACAGACAGCACCTACTATCAACATGTTTATGGGCAAACACAGTATCAGAAAAACATGCTGTGAGTCTGAGAAACAGCATATGCCTCATTTCATACGGGCTGCTATGGTGCCAGGCATTGTTTTCTGTTTTTTGGGTTTTTTTTACTGCATTTCAGAGAAATAACCGTAAAATGAAGGTCTATAACCAGCATATAACACAATAAACAACAGCATCAGCTTCTGCACCCTTTTTGTGAATGGTTTCCCTATGCTTTAATTGAAAACGTAAGTTTTAATATGCTTTGCGTTTTCTCTCAAAATAGTTTGGGACCAATTCTATTCTAAGACTTCTGTATTTACCATCTCCATCCAAGGTCCAAAGATTACAGAATTTACAAATGAAGGACACCCTCTACACACACACACACACACACACACACACGTCAGTAATAGAGGAGCTATGACAACAAAATTCCTTAATGACAGAAAGAAACACAGA
Organism: Balaenoptera ricei; assembly: GCF_028023285.1. Classification (NCBI taxonomy): domain Eukaryota; kingdom Metazoa; phylum Chordata; class Mammalia; order Artiodactyla; family Balaenopteridae; genus Balaenoptera; species Balaenoptera ricei. The sequence goes on from NW_026777681.1 coordinate 7,208, forward strand.
GAACAGTGGCTTGAAACAGCAATGGTGGTCACCACAAGCTTTGTCCTAGAGTTCAGCTCAGGTCTTTCTGAAAGCCTGGACCAAAAATTCACAAAAACAAGAAGCAGTAACACAGTTCACATAACTTTCCTGAGCTTAAATATATAATAGATCCGGGTAACTGTCCAACCTAGGTTGTATCTTCAGGGAATCTCAAACTCGCATAAAAAACCAAGGTTTCTGGCTCAAGAAAAGGCTTAAAAGTTAGAGATGAGCATTGTTAAATCACTGGTTCCTATTCACATTTCAACCCTTGAAATAACGTTTCACTACTTGTCTCAGTCACCAGCGACTCCAGTCTGTCTTGAGAAAGCTCACACGCCTCCCTGGACTCAGCCATCTCCTTCTCACCGACAGGTCAGGTCCAATACAACCAAAGCTTAATTCACTTTAAAAGATATGTGGGCTTCCCTGGTGGTGCAGTGGTTGAGAATCTGCCTGCCAATGCAGGAGACACGGGTTCGAGCCCTGGTCTGGGAAGATCCCACATGCCGCGGAGCAACTGAGCCCGCGAGCCACAACTACTGAGCCTGCGCGTCTGGAGCCTGTGCTCCGCAATAAGAGAGGCCGAGACAGTGAGAGGCCCGCGCACCGCGATGAAGAGTGGCCCCCGCTCGCCACAACTAGAGAAAGCCCTCGCACAGAAACGAAGACCCAACACAGCCAAAAATAAATAAATAAATAAATAAAAGATATGTGAACTATTATTCAAGGACAGTAGCTGTCTGTTCACAGAAGCTTCATCCACATCAAGGCAGCTGAGTTTGTGAGCTTGATTTTTGTATTCTTCTTTCATTCTGTCAAAATTCAAGCTTACAGATATTTCTACTTTCAGTCTATTCTTTAATAAATGTCCCGCTCAGTGTAAGACAGGACTCAGAGTTTCAATGACATAACTGTATATTTTCCCAAGAAAATTGTTTATGTACCTTTCCATAAATGTTTTAACTTTTTCACCTAGAATATAAAATCCTTGAACAAAATGTCTGTCTTCTATAGTTTAGCAAGATACATGCTCAACACAATTTCCAAATCACCTTTAGTACCAATTTTAACCATGAAGAACACTGAAAATTCTACTGTAAATTATCAAATATATGGAAGCAAATATATAAATGAAATTCTTCTGTCATTTAGTACAAAGAAGAGAGATACAAATATAGGATAATTTCTCAAATGAGTTTCAACTACTTAATGTGCTACTTTAAAGCATATTCACAAACAATAGAAATAATCAATCTGAAGAACTGGATTCATCTCTATACACAAGGGACATTTTTATACAGTTTCTCGAAGAATTAGCCACACAAGCACAATAGGTACCATAAAGATTAAAAGAAAGTAACTGCATTAAAAATACTTCAGTTTATTAAAAGGAACGGTTCCTATTTTATAGGTATACACATCTATTTTTATAGAAAAGAACACATCTATTTTTATTCTAATTTCCATGACTCACTCCCCACCCATTCACCCGAGGAGATAGATAACAGTTGATCCTATTTTTCACCTTTTAATTTATTCTACCTGGAGAAATAAAATTCATCATTGTCCTATGTTATTTTCCCTCCCCTTTGGACATTTACCCACGAAATAAACATCTACTACCCACTGCTGTTAAGCAGTGTGCTGGGTCCTGGGGCTCCATCCCAGTCTCCTCCGCTGGTTTCCCCTATTTGCCCCAATTTCTAAGCGCTGAAGTGTCCCAGGACTCAGCCCTGTCTCATCCTCAAGTCAGTCTACACATGCTCACTTGGTGGTCTCAGCTAGTCTCCTGGTCTAATTAGCATCTATCCTATGCTGACCACCCCCATATTTATATATACTGCAGACCTCTTTCCTGGGCTCCAGTTTCACATATGGACTCACCAACTCATCCTCTGCCAATAGATGTTTTACAGATCTCGAACGTTTAACAAGCCCAACTAACTGCAGATCTTCTCCACCAAACCTCCTTTTAAAGGATGAAGTTGATGACAACTTCGTCCTTCTAGTTAGTTAGGCTGAAATCCTTGAAATCATCCTGACACCTCTTTCTGTCATACCCCACATCCAAGCTATCAACAAACCTCTCTTGGAAGGCTGGCCAAGGAGACACTTTGACGTAAGCTTCTGCCCAATCCTGACGCCTCTGCCTCCCTCCCACTATGTTGTTCCCAAGGGCACATGCTTACAAGTATTCTACACACTAAACCCTGTCTGAGTCTACTTCCCAAATGATCCAAATGCTTCAAGTCTTCACTACAAACATCCATTACAATATTGTGCATAGAATAGCTTATCCCTACTAGAAATAAAACAAAGGATGATTTTAGCTGATCTACGTGTAGAATCATATAGTTATAGATTCAGAGATTAAGGATATTTCTTGTCTTCTTTACAAGGACACTGATTGCCTCATGCTGCCTTACTACTCTTTTTGTTTATCCTTCATGCAGCAATGAAAGGCTTTAAATAAATCTTATCCATTCAAGTCCAACTGGTATTTTTTCTTTCTCTTCCCTGAGGAGCATCTTTTTTCTATACTACCACTTCTCTATTACTTCAGTTATTCACTGCATTTAGTTGTTTATCTTATTTTTTTTCAGAAATATTCCTTCATAACAAGGAGGTGCTAAAAACCTCATTTCACAAGTAGGTATGAAAAAGAAATATCTTGAACACCTTTCCTAAAAAGAAATCTAAAGGTAGGTAATTTAGTACATAAGACTTTAGGAAAGCATTAGAAGAAAGTAAGACAAAGTCAAATATTAACAATTTACTGAACATAAATTCTCATTACACAAAATAGTATCTCTCCTTATAACTTCAAAATATTAATAGGGCCACACAGCAAAATATCAAGTGTCAGATGCAGCTAGACTACAAAATGTTATGTTTTTATTTTTAGAAGTATGTTTTTTATTACTGCTGAAACGAGAATTTTAGAAAAAAAACTACCATCAGTTTCTTAACATGTAATTTATTTGTAAAAGTCAACCAAAACAATCTGAATTCAATCATCAGCTCAGGAAGCAGATTCCATGACATTTTTTTCCCCTAAATGGCTAAACGACACAGGCAGCGATAAAATATGCAGAGAAAGAACCATGTCACAGAAGATGTGACAATTTTGATAAATGATGATAAACTGTGATGTAGAACAGCCGTTTGTAAGCTGCTGTTTTCAAAAACATGTATTTTAATGATGATTTTTGCCAAATATCATTTTAGAGAGATATTCTGTAATAAAACCATTGACAAACAAAATTGGTACCTTATTATAAATTAGAACAGAAATGTATTTCAGTTTTCAGCAAACTTGTAATTTTGCTTTGAATGAGAATGCATTTTAGATCCAGTCAGTTCCTTACAATGTTAAACACAGTCATCATCTGACCCAGAAATCCCACTCCGAGGTATAAAACAGAAATTAAAACATACTTTCACACAGACCCTTGTACATGAATGTTCATACATGCAACATTATTCATAAAAGACAAGAAGTGCAAACAACCCAAATGTCCATCAAGTGACATATAATATCAATAGAACAGAATATTATTCAGCAATAAGAAGGAATAAAGTACTGATACATGCTACAATACGGATGAACCTTGAAAATATTATATTAAGGAAGCCAGTCACAAGAGGCTACATATCATTATGTTTATATGAAATATAAATTCTATTTATATGAAATGCCCAGGATAGGCAAATCCATAGAAATAAGATGTAGATAAGTGGTTGCCTAGGGTTGAGAGTGTAGAGGGAATGGAGAATAATTGCTAATGGATATAGGGTTGCTTTCTGGGGTAATGAAATGTTCTAGAATTGTGCACGGTGATGGCTGCACAACTCTCTGGCTATACACAACCTCTGAATTGTACACTTTAAGTGGGTGAACTGTATGTGAACTACATCGCAAAAAAGCTATTTAAAATGCCAGTTAAAAAGGCCAGTCAGGGGCTTTCCTGGTGGCGCAGTGGTATAGAATCCACTTGCCAATGCAGGGGACACGGGTTCGAGCCCTGGTCCAGGAAGATCTCACATGCTGCGGAGCAACTAAGCCCACGAGCCACAACTACTGAGCCCAAGTGCCACAACTACTGAAGCCCGCGCGCCTAGAGCCCACGCACCGCAATGAAGAGTAGTCCCCGCTCGCCGCAACTAGAGAAAGCCCACACACGGCAACAAAGACCCAACGCAGCCAAAAATAAATAAATAAATCAATTTACTTTTTAACAAAAGGGCCGGTCATGTTGTAGCTGTTTATAACTTGTATAGACTTTTCAAAGTCTAAATCCCTAATTATCAAAATATGTTTCTTACTGTCCACAAACCTCATTTCATTTCCTTACATAAAACCATCTGCCTATTCCACTATAAATACTACACGTAGTGAAAGAAAGTGCTTCTAAAATTAAATCATGTTTTCAAAACAGATTTCTCCTTAATATATTTAATTTTAATGATTCGCATGTGAATTATCCACACTTTCCATTAACTATGGTTAAATTTTCAATCTCAGATAAGTATCCCCCAATACAAAAGCACATTAACAGGCCATTCCTCTCCCAACACAAGCTGTGTGGACTAAATTTTTAACGTATTAGCTTGAATTTTAAAAAGCAAAATTAAGGAGGCAGATCTGTAAGAAAAGCAAGCATATGAAGTCTCAGAATTTTAGAATGGAAAATATTTTCAAGACTGATCCTCTTCAGGACTACTGAAACTTTAATATCTAAGAACTAACCCCAGGAATTTTGTGATATTCTCATATCACCTTACTTTTTAAATTTTTATTGGAGTATAGTTGATGTACAATGCTGTGTTACTTTCTGCTATACATACCTTACTATTTTGCCTTATTATTTATATTTACATTAAGTTGATTCCTTTCCTCTTTTTTTTTTAACTTAGCAATGTATGACACAACATCAGTGAACTTATGGGTTTGGTAAGCTATCTGTACTAGTCTAACAAACATTACAATAAATAAAATTTTAAATGGTGATGTGTCTATCACTTAAAAACATCTTGCACATGATCAGTACTACATATACCACACTTTGGGAAATACTGATCTAGTTTTATCTTCTAATTTTATGGGTGAGAAAGTTGAACTTCCTGGTGACTCTCAAAAGTCTGTGCACATCAGAACCTCCTGGAGGGTTTGTGTTAAAATAGAGAGTGCTGGGCCCTTCCCCAAGAGCGTAGGTCTGGGGTAAGGTCTGAGAATTTACGTTTCTAACAAATATCTAAGTGGTACTAATGCTGCTGGCCCAGGGACCGCCCTTCAAAAACCACTGACCAAAACCTACTAACCCCAAATTAGTCAGACCAGAATTTAAACTAGAACCCAATCTTCTCTTAGATGCTCTTATAATTATATGCTCTATCAAACATGTTTAATGTTGCTGAATTTTATTCACCTTTCACTTAATTTTACTCTTTTCAATAAAGGTGATTATTAAATGCTAAAGATCAGGTTTATACATTTTTAAGACTTCAGAGTTGTTATAAAATAGTGATTAATAAAAATTTAAGGAAAAGAACATTACAATCACCTTTGAGGACCCTGAATCCCTTTTCTTGGTCACATACCCTCCGTTAGTCCTTTGAGATAAACATTATCTTCAAGTTTGTGTCTTATCATTCACTTGCTTTTCTTGTTAATTTTCTCATAGCTGTATCTCTAAATAACATATTGTTTAGGTTGTATGTTCTGAGCTTTATACTATATCTTTTTATGCTATTTGCTTTTTTATTCAATATGATGTTTTTGAGATGTAGCCCTCGGTTTTTATCAGTAATTCATTGCTTTCATGGCGGGACAGTATTTCATCGACAAGAAAACAGCACTAAAATTGTTGACTTTTTTTTTCATTTTGAAAAAATCAGAGGTAAAAAAGAAGTTGCAAAAATAGTACAGAGAAGTCCTATGTATGCTTCATCCAGTTTCCTCCAATGGTTACATCTTACCTAACTATATTACAGTATCAAAACCAGCAAACTGGTTTTGGGACAATGCTTGTGTATAGTTTCATGCCATTTTATTATATATGCAACTCTCAATTTTTAAGTTCTTTTTTTTTTTTTTTTTTTCTCGCGGGCCGCCCAGGCCGCGAGACCAAGAGCCGCGGGGGCCGGGCCGGCGCGCCGCCCCCGCCCCGCCTCAGGCCGCCCGCGCTTGGGCCGCCGCCCGGCGACGCGAGGCCAGTCCCACCCCGCCCCCACCCCCGCCGCCGGCCCGGGGGTCGCTCACCTTCCGCGTTGCCCCAGACCACCATGCCCGGGCACAGCCGCCTCCTGCGGCCTCGCTGGCCCCGCCGCCGCCACACGGTGCCCTCGCCTGCGGCGGGGAGAAGGGCCGGGGAAGGAGTCGCACCGCCGCGCCGCGGTCCACGCTCGCCCCACGCTCGCAGCGGCCACACTGAGCGCGCCCAATGGCTGCTCTGTCCCTCCCCCTCCGACGGGCGCGCGCGCCGCGGCTCCGCCCCGCCCCTCCCCCTGCGGCGGCCGGCGCGCTCCCAGGCTCCTCCCCGCCCTTCCCCACCCGCGGCGGTTCCGGCCCCGGCTCGCACTCTGCCCCGCGCTGCGTAAGTGCCCGCCTCGCGCCTAGCCTCGGGCGACCCTGAACCACCTGCGCCGCGCCCCTCCCAGGCCCGCCCTCGGAGGTCAGCTCCTCCACTGCACGTGACCGTCTCGCTCGCGGGGGCGGAGAGGAGCGCGGCGCCGGCCCGCCTTCCGCATCCCGAGACCTGCGCGCCTCTCGCTGGGGTTGATGCGCTGTTCTCCTCTCTGCGAGTCCCCGCCCCGCGCTGCACTCCCCAGTCCGGGAGGACACTAGTTCAGGGACTGACTATGCTTAATCAAGATCATTCTATTGATATTAATGAATATCTGAGTTACTTCCTTTATTCCCCCCCCCCCGTCAATTAAAGACAATGCTCCTACCTATTAGAAAAATGAAAATCCAAACACTGACAGCCCCAAATACTTGCAAGAATGTGAAGTAATAGGAACGCTCATTCATTGCTGGTGGGAATGCAAAATAGTACAGCCATTCTGGAAGAGAGTTTGGCAGTGTCTTACAAAACTAAACATACTCTTACTATACGATCCAGCAATCGGACTCCTTGGTATTTACACAAAGGAGTTGAAAAATTGTGTCCACATCAAAAACCTGGACACAGATGTTTCATAGCAGCTTTATTCATAATTGCCAAAACTTGGAAGCCACCAAGATGCCCTTCGGTAGATGAATGGGTAAACAAACTGGTGCATCCAGATAATGGAATATTATTCAGCACTAAAAAGAAATAAGCCATCAACCCATGAAAAGATATGCAAGAACTTTAAACGCTTATTACTAAGTGAAAGAAGCCAATCTGAAAGGCTACATACTCTTTGATTCCAACTAAGTGATACCATAATGGTGGATAATGTCATTAGTCAAAACCCATAGAACATACAACACCAAGCGTGAATCCTAATGTAAACTATGGACTTCGGGTGCTAATGAAGTGTAAATGTAGATTCATCAATTGTAACAAATATCCTTCTCTGCTGAGTAGTTGATAATGGTGGAGGCTATACCTATGTGGGAACAGGGGGTACGTGGGAAATCCCCGTACCTTTCACTCAATGTTGTTGTGAACATAAAACTGCTCTAAAAAAATAAAGTCTACAAACTTTAAGCTATAAGATGAATAAGTTCTGAGGTTCTAATGTATAGCATGGTGACTAGTTGATAACACTGCAATGTATAACTATAATTTGCTAAGAGAACTTAAAGGTTGACCCCAAAACATATACATATATATTTATATATTCCTCTTTACCATAAATGTACGGCTGTGCGCCTGGCTTCTCTAATCTCTTCCAATCATCTATTTTTATTTCTGCTCAGTACCATGCTGTCTTAATTGGTAGAGTTTTATAATAGCGAGTCTTAATATCTAGTAGGTCAAAAATCCCCAATTCACTCTTCCATTTGCTGTTAAGAATCAGCTCGCATGTTCTATGTGGGGGAGGGAGGTGAAGGAAATTCATTTTAGCTTCATAAAACCTCTAAAACAATTTGGGGAGAATCACATCTTCTGTAGATTGAAATTTTCTATTGAAATAAGATTTATTTCTCCATTCCTTTAGTTTTTCTTAAGTGTCTTTGTTCTATAATTTTCTCCATATAGTTGTTGCCTATTCTTGCTAGAGTTATTCCTAGGTACTTTATAACTGTGATAATATTATAAATGGTATCTCATTGCCTTTTCTAAATAGTTGTAGCAGAGTACAGAAATGCAATTGATTTTGTATATTGATTTTGTTTGCAGTATACTTGCTAACCACTTTTATTCATTCGCATACTTCATCTGTAGATTCTTTTGGTTTTTCTACAGGGACAAGATATCCTCAATGACTAGTGATAGCAGTTTCTTCTTCTCCAATGCTAAGAATTCTTCTTTTTCTTCCTGTGTAAGACTTCCTATATAATGCTGCAAAGAAGGATTATCTTATCTTGTTGGTGAAAGGCGTCTTATCTTGTTTCCAATATTAAAAAAGAATGTTTTCAGTGTTTCACCATTAACTATCACATCTGCTGAATATTTATACCTTCTAATGATAGTCTGTTCATTTTGTATCATGAATAGACACTGAATGTTATGGAATGCATTTTCTACATCTCCTGAGATTAAATTTTTTTTAAATCAAGAATTCAGTGGGGGACAGATGGATTGAGAGTTTGGGGTTAGCAGACGCAAACTATTATATATAGGATGGATAAACAACAAGGTCCTACTATACAGCACAGGGAACTAAATTCAATATCCTGTGATAAACCATAATGGAAAAGTATAAGAAAGAATGCATATATATGTAACTGAGTCTCTTTGCTGTACAGCAGAAATTAACATTGTAAATCAACTGTACTTCAATAAAAAAACTTACTCTGCACCCATAATGTGTCACACTGTTCTAGACAGTAGAGGTAAAGCAGTGACCAAACAGATGAAAACACTTGCCCTCAGGGAGTTCACCTTGTATTAAAGGAGAACAAACACAATGAATAAATAAAATGCATAGTTTGTTACATATTGATCAACACAAAAGGCAAAAATGAAGTAGAGAGGGGAACAGGTAGTGTGGGGAAGGAGGTCTGCAACTTCAAATGCAGTGGTAGGAATGGGTGTCATTGACAAAATGACACCACCTGGCAAGAGCCTGCAAGCAGAAACAAGAGCATAGCTTGTATGCAGTAAGCACTGCAAGGCAATATGAAGTTCTGTTACAAATTCTGTGAAGGAAAAGTGAATTTCTGAGTAGGTTCACTGGAAAATATAAATGTTAACATACCATTTTAGTTGCTAATTCCCTATCACAAGCAATGAAGCTTAAAAATCTTACATCAACTATTAAGTAAATTAAAAAAACCGCTGAAACCATTATAACCACCAGTAGTACCAAAGTAGCATTCTTATTAAAAGTATGAAAATAACCATTTCAATATAGAATACAGAAAGATAACAAAAATTATTCTGTTGTTCAAAGTAAATTATTATAAAATTTCAACTTGGGTCACAGAAGCCTATCAAAAAAATAAGTATGGGAAAAGCATAAATGGAAAAAAGAAATATTCACAAGTACAAGACCTAAAACTCATTGTAAGTACTCCCCATAAGTTATCTGACCCAATCCAGGGCTAACACTCTAAAGAAACATGAAAACAAAAAGACAATCACTCAGAGACCAGATGACAGAAAGAGGAAAGGAATCGTTTCAAAGATGTGTTACAGAAAGTTCAAGTACAAAATTTTCAAATTAATATTGAGAATGCAAAAGGAAAACAGACCCAGCAAGTCTAACTAGCAAAGAAATAAATAAGCAAAGACAAAAAGAGAAGTACATCTAAACACACAAAGACTGACCAAAAGAGAATAAGGAAACTCCTAAACCAAAAGGTCACAGAGGTGTCCTATCCAACATTAGCTCATGGGATGATGATAGGTGTTTATGCGGGGGGGGGGGGGGGGGGGGAGGGGGTGAATAGGTCAAAGTTAATCTATTAGATTCTTTATGCAGTACATCTCAGAATCTTTCAAAATGCCACTGTGAATTATGAATCACTAACCTACTTTGGGGGTAGGGTATGGGGGGCACAGAGTAAGTACGCATAAGAATGTAGTCTTTCCCATGCCAGCTCACCACGGAACCGTTTATTTTGGCCAAAAACAAAAGTCTGTGAGAAAAATGTTGTCCTAAAGGATGGTAAGACAGATGAAATTCATAAGTCGCTTTGTAGAGTTAAAGGAATGCTAAAAAAAAAAAAAAAAATTTAAGGACTTTCTGGTTGTTGTTTTTTTCTTTTATTATTGGTAGAAAGCCAGCCAAGAATCAGTTGGACTTACAAACATGAGTACATGGATGAATAAAAGATAGAAAAGAGAATAAATCAAAATTCTGATATATTTTACTGAAGAGGATATTTGGATACAAATGTTGTTATGAAGCAGTCCAACTATGCTAAAGTAAAGAAAGAAAAATGCAAGGGTTGTACTCGTCCTAACTGACAAAAGTGAAATAAATCACCAGGATGGAATGGTATCCAACCAGAGTTCTGGATGCTCTTGAGGACGACTATGAATCTGTAGGCAAAGTTAGATAGAATCATCCAAATAGCCCCAAATTTGGCTCCTACAAAGGCTCCGGAGAAGACCCAATAAAATAAGATTCATTGTGGATTTGTTGGAAGTATAGGGTAGGTTGAGGGAATTTTTAATTAAGAATAGACTCAGACACTGAAGTAAAAATAACCTAATAGAAGAAACACCGTAAAGTTATAGAATCTATAGATATCTGTATTAATTCTATATCTATAGGTAGATTCTGTATCTATAAAGAGAAATAGATATAAAACACCTGAAATTTTTTGAAGTGGTAAATAAACTGAGGCAGGAAATAATATTTATTTAGACTTTCGACACATCTTAGACAACATTCTTCAACAAAGGCTTAAAATATTAAATCACTATCAAAAGAAATATTCTGCCCCAGATAGGAAAGTGGCTTGGTGGCAGAAAACAAAAGGAAGAAATAAGCAAAATTTCAAATATAGTTTATCTCGGGATATTAGTGAAAACTAGTCTCATTTGTATAATATTGAAAAATGGAGCACACGGCAAATGTTCAGGTTTAGAAATGAGCAGTGAAATGCCAAGCGCCAGAGATAACCGATGGAGAGTTATTTATTTATTTAGTACAGTCCTGGCAATGACAAGGGTCATAGCCAGTATGATCCACGACATTCAAGGAAGCTCTCCACGTGCCAAACACCACCTGAGTCACTGTATGTGCATGACTTTGTTTAGTCTTCACAACTTCCTACAGAAGTAATTGCCATTTTATTCCATGAGTTTACAAGCTAGACAGTAAAGGCTCAGAGAGGAAAGTAACTCCCCCAAAGATCACTAAGGTAAGTAGGTGGCAGTAATAGTAGCTACTAAATGATAGAGCTAAAATTTGAAACCTGGCAACTGACCCCAGAATCCTTACCTACTTTGGGGGTAGGGTATGGGGGGCACAGAGTAAGTACGCATAAGAATGTAGTCTTTCCCATGCCAGCTGACCACGGAACCCTTTATTTTGGCCAAAAACAAAGCACTGCGAGAAAAATGCTGTCCTAAAGGGTGGTAAGTCAGATGAAATTCATAAATCACTTTGAAAGGTTAGAGGAATGCTAAAAAAAAAAAAAAAAAAAAAAATTAACTACTGCACCAATGGTTCTCAAACTTGAGCATGCATCAGAATCACCTGGAAGGTGTGTCAAAGACAGACTGCTGGGCCCCATCCCCTCGAGTTTCTGACTAAGCAGATTTTGTGGGTTCCGAATTTCTATTTCTAACAAACTGATGTTTCTGCTCAAGGGCCCACACTTGGAGAAATATGGTCCTAAGCCACAGGTGGTGAAACAAGAGATCACGATAAGAATGGTCTCGGGAAAAGGAGAAAACCTAGGTGAAGAAAGCTGGCGTGGAATTAAGGAAAGGAGGGATGAATCATCCAGTAAATGGGGTCAAGCTAAAATCACATGGAAATTTTCCTGGGCCTTTTGCTCCCTGGGTGGGCAAAGAGTCTTCCTGGGACCTCAAACAGCCTAAAACTATTCAACCCAGCTTCGGGCACAGTAGAAATTTAATGGCAAAAGGATGTCCCCACGTTCAGGATCTCTGTACTCTGGCTACCACCACAAACCTTACCCACTGACAATGCCTAGAACTCCTTTAACAGGAAACAAAACGTTTTACTTTGTAGCAAGAAATAGAAGCTTGAGAAGGAAATAAGTCCTAAAAAGTGAATATATATCGCTGTCTACAGATCTCATTCCAAATGTAAATGACTGCTTATAGATTAACCATAGGTCTAATATAACATGGCATGTCTAATATGCTTAAAATTACAAAAATTCAGTTTTATTACTTTGGAGAGGAAGCATGATGCTACATGCAAGGCATCAAATTTGGTGTTAGAAATCCTATATTTGGGGATAAATGACTTCTGACAAGTCTTTTTTTGTTTCTTTGTTTATATTTTATTTTTGGCTGCGTTGGGTCATCGTTGCTGCACGTGGGCTTTCTCTAGTTGCGGCGGGCGGGGGCTACTCCTCGTTGCGGTGCACGGGCTTCTCATTGCAGTGGCTTCTCTTGTTGCAGAGCACAGGCTCTAGGCACGTGGGCTCAGTAGTTGTGGCTCGCGGGCTCTAGAGCGCAGGCTCAGTAGTTGTGGCGCATGGGCTCAGTGGCTCCGCGGCATGTGGGATCTTCCCGGACCAGGGCTCGAACCCATGTCTCCTGCATTGGCAGGCGATTCCTAACCACCGTACCACCAGGGAAGTCCAGACGTTTTCTTCATACGTAGAAAAGGAGCAGTAGGGACTTCCCTGGTTGCACAGTGGTTAGGAATCGCCTGCCAATGCAGGAGACACGGGTTCGAGCCCTGGTCCGGGAAGATCCCACATGCCGCGGAGCCACTGAGCCCATGCGCCACAACTACTGAGCCTGTGTGCCACAACGACGGAAGCCCGCGCGCCTAGAGCCCGTGCTCCGCAACAAGAGAAGCCAGCGCAATGAGAAGCCCGCGCACCGCAAGAAGAGTAGCCCCCGCCCGCCTCAACTAGAGAAAGCCCACGCGCAGCAACGACCCAACGCAGCCAAAAATAAATAAATATAAAATTAATTTATTTTTTTTAAAAAAGGAGCAGTAATTCCCCACAGAGATGTGAGGATCAAAAGGGATCCTATTTGTGAAAGCATTTGGTCAATTATAACTCACTTTTTCAATTATAAGGTGTTAGGACTACTTCGGGGAGTAACACGTTTTATACAAGCTGTTACTAGATGTGCACTGTATTCAAGTTTAGGGTGCATATTAACGTCCAGTGTCATTTATACACAAGAGATGCCTTCTAGGCTCAAGAGACAAAAGTTACAAGTGATAATCAGGCATTCATGAAGCTGGGATTTGATAACGTTTCTCCCAGTCTAAACGCAGTGGGAAAAATCCAGAACTGAAAGTGGACACAAACTACTTAGTATTTTAGGAAAGCAGGAGAGACACAACAGGATTGGGGAGAAGTATCAAGTCTATCAGAAGCTCTCAGGGACGCCTGGTGTCTACCTACAGAGGCTGCAACCAGCATATTCTTAGGACAAAACCCTAAGGTAGTGGGTGGTTTTTTCTTTGGTTTTTCGTTGCCTGAGAGTGAGCTACTGTCCCGATATCTCACTCTAAAACCTATGGAAAGAGAAGGGCTGTGTTCCTCCAGCTGTGGCACCTCAGGGTAGGGTCCTCTACCTAAGGCTCTGAAAAAGTAAGGAGGGCACAGTGCTGCCTCATAGTACAAAAAGGTACATGAAAGACCTATGTTCTCCTTCCTCTGCTGCTGGCAGGCACTAAGATGAGGAAGAGATGCTCAGAAGGCCATGGCATGGTGATGGAGGAGTCCAGTCTGGCTGCGGCACCTTCACGACCTTAGGAAAACTGTCGGCAAGCTTTCATTAGAGTAGGTTCAGGCCACAACGTGCATATTCATCTTTCATCTGTTTAAACAAGGCACTAACTAGTAGGTGTCACTGGTCACTTCCTATTGAACAAAGCCTACAAGATTTTAGGTAAGCATCAAGACACTGATGTTGGGTCAGGCGAAGATTTCTTAGCTATGACACCAAAAAGTATATTGATAAAAGAAAAAAATAAGCTGGGCTTCATTCAGATAAAAAATAATGCATTTCAAAAGACACCATTAAAAAAGTAAAGACGTGCCATGAACTAGGAAAAAATATTTGAAAATCATATATCCAATAAAGGACTTGTATCCAATAATAACAAGCGTTGGCAAGGATACGGAGAAACTGGAACCCTCATGCATTGCTGGTGGAATTGTCAAATTCGAAACTGCTACTTTGAAACACTGATTCATCATATGACCCAGGTAATTACCCCTAGGTAACCACCCAAGTGAAATTAAAACTACATGCACACATCAGCCAGAGCGGCGAAAACGTGGAAACAAACCAAATGTCCATTAATTGGTGGATGGATAAATAAAATGTAGTATATCCATACTATAGAATATTCTTTGGCAATATGATACATGCTACTGCATAACCTCAAAAACATTACGCTAGATAAAAGAAGCTAGACACAAGAGACCACATACGGTATGAGCCCATTTATATGAAATGTCTACAAAAGGCAAATCTATAGAGGTAAGAAGTAAATTATCGGTTGAATGGGTCTGGGGGTGGGAATGAGAGTGATTCCAAATAGGCACAAGGTTTCTTTTGGAGGGTGATGGAAATGTTCAAAAATTAGATTACATGATAGGTGCATACAACTCTATAAATTCACAGATTTTACTAAAAACCACTGAATTGCATATACTTCAAAAGAGTCAATTGTATGGCATGTGAATTATACATCAATACAACTGTTTAAAAAATAAAGAAATTTAAAAGAGAAGTCAGGGACAGCCCTGACCCCAAACCTCACTATGAAATGTTAACATATTTACACAGAAATCTGCCACTTCTCCTGATGTCGCCCTTCCAGAAACTTGACTCTTAGGATGAGAAAGAACACGAACGAAGAGTAAGAGACCTCCAAACAGGGTCTAAGATAGCCGTGGCTCATTTATGCACTTTAGACTACAGGAGAAAATGGAAGTCCTCCCCTCGCCCCTACCCAGCCTGAGATGAAAACTTAATGACTCATAGGTACAAATGCAGGGCACCTAATTTGCAGCTCGATTATCTGGTTTTCCTCAGCAGCTACATTAACTAAGTGACAGTTAATACTGAGGATGGGATCAGAAGCAAACTATCAAAGCACAGGCCTCTGGGTCTGGTCAGCCCCTTACAACTTCACACCACTGAGGGCAGGGCAGCAACGGTACCCTGGTGGCCAAAAATGGTTATGACATCTGTTATCTGAGGCTGGAAAGAGAATCAGTTTCTCAAAATGAGGTCATCAAAATGGCCATGGGTATGCACCCATTTATGATACAGGTTCTCTTGCCTCACTCAAACCAACTGAATCAGAACCTCCAACAATGATACCTAAGAATCTGCATTTTTAACAAGCCCCCTCGATGATTCTTATGTTTTAAATTTTATTGTGCACAAGAGCCCTTTACTTAGAGAATATTAGAGATGGAAGGAACCTTGATGATCATCTAACCCAAAGTTCACATACTGTAGATGAAAACACTGGGGACCAACGATGTAACATGATTTTCAAAGATCAAATCGTTCTTTAAACTCTTTAAAAACAAAAACAAAACTATGTCTCTAGTCCTAAAAATTGTCAAGAATACTACTGACAAAAGAGAATATAAAATGTACCTTGGAAATATTTTCTTCAAAGATTGATGAAGATAACATGCTTCATCATTTAAAGGGATATGTTTCTGCTCTCAGGAAAATTAATCCAGAGCACCTCATTACCTGAAGCTGCCAACTACATGAGTCATCATAACAGTTAAATTATTTTTTCCTTGTTGGTATGTTCAGTTTAACTATTGCCTTTTTTCCCCAAACCTACCTCCCTTGAGAAAATGCATAGGTTATTTGACCCAAAACACCAACATTCTTACAGATCACAAGCATTAAGTCATCATTTCCTCTGAAGCCACATCTCCAGGGCTGCAAGTCATATTTTTCTATTAATGCAGCCTGAATTCTCCTGTGCGTGGGTCCTAAATCATGAGCTAGCAAGAGGGAGGAGATATGGGGATATATGTATATGTAGAGCTGATTCACTTTGTTATAAAGCAGAAACTAACACCATTGTAAAGCAATTATACTCCAATAAAGATGTTAAAAAAAAAAAAAGATTACATTCTATTGGAGGAAAACAGTCAATAAACAAATATACAAATTAATTAAAAAAAAAAAAAAGTGGGTCTGTTTCCAGGGGCCTATTTAGCCAGTGGGTTCATCACCCGAAACCTCAGGCTCCCTTTCATTATTCCTGCTTGATCCTGCCTTTTGATAATTTCCAGTCAAGCACTGTTGTCTTATTTTCTGCTTTAGACAAGCTTAAGGGAGAGTTTCTTAAGTCACTTGACCAAAATATATTTTGGAGCATGGAAAGAACATAGTTTCTTTGTTTTTGGGGGGGTTTTGTTTTCACAAAAGGATTACTTGGATTCAAAATCTTGTTCACTGACTTGTTAATCGTGATGTAGTGACATGACAAATTTCTCAGCCTGTTAGAGGCTTTAATTTCTTTTTCACAAAATGTAAAGAATAACACCTACCTTGCAAGGTTTTTTGCAAAGAGTCTAAAAAACGCGTAGCACGTAAAATAGATAATATATGTAACACGAACAGTGTCAATTGTATATATATAATTGTCAATGAAAAAATGTTGCCTGCCATATCAGTAAACAAAGGATGTTGCAGCCATCAAGCCATCACATTATAGCCGCCCCAAGAGTGAACCCTGAGGAAACTCAGGATGGAAACAGGATGCCCACCATCTAGCAGTCAACTGCCACAGCCTCCCCTGATGGTGCACCCCGAGGGAACTCAGGATGAGAAAGCACAGGATACTGGCCCACATAGCTGAGGTGCATATCAAAGGAAGGATTTCAGTGAGCCCAGACTTTTGCATCTTCCCATACACAGAAAAACACTAAAAATTCATTAACTCGAGATGTCTGGTTTTCTTTAATTAACAGGAATCTTTCCATGTTCCGATTACCTGGTCTTTGTTGCAAAAACTCCTATAGTTGATGGCTCCTCCCTCTCCTTTTTGGATCAGTCCCTCAGAGAGAGCTGAGAGGCTGTGTCCCAGGCTTAAGTCCTCAGTTTTGCCCACCCAATAAAACATATTTCTCAACTTTGAGGTTGTGCATTTTTTTCAGTCAACATCATATATATGTTAAATACACATATATAGAATATATATACACAAATATACATATATATTAGTGTAGGGGGTAAAAACATGGACTTTTCCTTGTTATTTAACCACTCTGAACCTCAGTTTCCATTTCAGCAAAATAGACATATTAACAGGTCCTAAATCACAGTGTTGTCAGAAGGGCTAAACACACATAAAGCATGTACCCGCTGTCTGGCAAACAGTAGGAGCTCAACAAATGTTGTCCAATGGCAAGGCAGCCCTCAAGAGACCAGCGGTCAGTACGTGGTGGGTATTATGATTATTGTTCATTTCTTTCAGGGGCAATCTGGAAGCGCAGAGGCAGAGGTTTGGAGGAATTTTAGGGGGTCCACACAATACACCCAGGTGGGAACAACACAGATCCCCTGAGTGGGGTTCAGGGAGCACACCTCAGCAGCCCTGGCCCTTCCTGCTCTCTCAGTTGGGAGGGTCTCAATGCTGGACTTTGTATTTTCAGAAGATGGCCCGGGCCTTCTTCAGAGAAGAGGAGGTGACAGACAGCATGATGATGGCTGATGAAGGTGTGGGATGATGAGCGGAGAGTCAGCTTGTACCAGAAACATCAACACTCAACCAATGCCTGGCTCTACTTCCTCACCTGTTGATTGATGACTAGGCTTTATCTAGTTTCAGGACGAGAGTAAAACACAAGGATTCGAAATAGAGTCACAGGTGTAGAAAACAAACTTATGGTTACCAGGGGGGGAAAGTGGGGAGGGGAGAGGGATAAATTGGGAGATTGGGATTGACATATACACAACACTACCTATAAACTAGATGACTAATCAGGACCTACGGTATAGCACAGGGAACTCTACTCAGTACTCTGTAATGACCTGTATGGGAAAAGAGTCTAAAAAAGAGTGGATTATATGTATATGTATAACTGCTTCACTTTGCTGTACACCCGGAACTAACACAACATTGTAAATCAACTATACTCCAATAAAAATTTAAAAAAACACACGCAAGGATTCTCCAAAGATCTTATGTTTGGACCTGATTCCTAGATCTTCTTCTGGGAATTGGGGGTGGGAGGAGAGAGAGTAAAGGAAACAGTGGGGTGGGGCGGGGGGACGTGCATAGGGAAATGAGCGCTTCATGGTGGAAGCACTGAAGCACCACAAAAGGAGTTCCATCGATCCTGGAGAAATCCCCTCACGTCCCCTCCAGGAAAACTTCAAAACTCAGGACTGTCGATTCAGCGCACCTGAAAAAAACAGAGCAGATGGACGTCAGGACCCTGTTGGGATCCTGCAGCTCCATGGCTGCGGCCCCAGCAGTTTTGAGGGCAAACAGCTTACTCCAGAGTATTGATCCAGACACAGCAAGGTGCAATCTGCTTAAAAAAAAAAAAAAGAAAAAAAAAGTCTGTTTGAGAAATAGACCCACAGACACAGAAAACAAAATTTCGGTTACCGAAGGGGAAAGGGTGAGGGGAGGGATAAATTAGGAGTGTGGGATTAACAGAGACACACAGATATATGATATATGTAAAATAGATGAACAACAGGGTCCTACTGTAGAGCACAGTATTACTGTGCTCAATATTACTCAATATCTTGCAATAAACGATAATGAAAAAGAATCTGGAAAAGAATATATATACATGTATGTATGTATACGTATGTATGTGTGTATGCATAACTGAATCACTTTGCTGTACACCGGAAACCACCAACAATGTAAATCAACCATTCTTCAGTTTAAAAAAATAATTTAAAAATAATTTTAAAGTCTGTGTATGTACAGCAACCCTACCCCGTCAAGCCGGGAAGACGAACAGCAGTTAAGTGTAGACAGAGGCAACCCACCACATTGTCCCCAGCACGCAACTCCAGACATGGTCAGAAGCCTTTTACTGCCTGAGAGTTTTAGCACATGAGGGGGAAGCTTTTCAACTCAATTAGCATTCAATGGTCCTGATGCTCAATCACAGGGATCAGCTGGGAAGTTACTAAAGCCATTACCAAGGGCTGGTGTCGCCAGCTGAGTTTGAAATGTCAGTGCCTTTCCCCTGACACCACCTCCCCTCTTCCCACTGTCCCTCCCAACCAGAGGTCCTGATAATTTGGTAACCTTTCACAACAGCAGGGAGTCATCCTTCAGTCTTGGGATCAGGGACTCTGAAATACCCAAGGAGTCAATTACAGCTTGGCTCTGTCCCTGGGAAAAGAAAGCAGCATCCGAGAGGTGGAAGGAATTGGGGTCCTGGGCAACGCGGGCACGTGAGTTCCGAGGCGCCTTCTCCCAGATGCTGCCTGCATCCCACCAAAGCTTCCGAGGAGACCACAGCCTGTAGGGGTAGAAAGAAGAGCCTGGGAAGACCCAGCTCAAGGTTGCTCTAAGCAAAAGAGAATATGAATGGAGAATTGTCTCGAATTAGAGGAGGATTGCAGGAATGTAACCCTTTGTATTCTAAAGATCTGACAGTGAATTGGTAGGTAGGTAGGACCTTGGCTAGTTGGTAATCAATACCCATTGGCCCTTTCTCTTTGCTGCATCCAGATTCCCTTCGACAGCCCCCTTGCCTCTGGGTGGGGCCCTGGGACGAGCCCTGACCAGTGGACCATGCGCAGAAGTGGCTCTGTCCTCTCCGGGCAGAAGAGGCCAAGAGCGTGCGTGCCTTCTCCAAGCTCCCTTCTTCCAGCGCCGGGGCTCTGAGGACCTGAGGAAGGTGACGCCACAATGTTGAAGGACCCTGAGTCCCTCACATCTGCAAAGAACAGAGTCTCCCACTCCAACCCTAGCCAGTAAATCGAGCAAGAAAGAAGACTTGAACCTGTATGGATGAAGAATGTCGCCTGCCCTATCAGTCAACAGAGTGTTGCAGCCATCAAGCCATCATCAGCCATGGCAGCCATCCCCGATGGTGCACCCGGAGGGGATTCAGGATGGAGAAAAGCAGGATGCTGGCTCTAGATAGTTCAAATGCACATCAAAGGAAGGATTCCAATGAGCCCAGACTCCTGCCTCTTCCCGTACATAGAAAAATGCTAAATTCATTGACTTGAGATGTCTGGTTTTTCTTTAATTAACAGTACTCTTTTGATGTTCCGACTACCTGGTTGTTTGGGGGTTTAATGTTTTGTTTTGTTTTGTTTTTGCAAAACTCCTATATGTCCTGGTTCCTCCCTTCCCTCTTCAGTGCAATCTCTCAGAGCGATCTGACACTGCCTCCCGGGCTTAAGTCCTCAGCAAGTCCACCAAAAAAAAGATGATTCTCAACTTTTAGTTGTGCATTTTTTTCAGTCAACACCTGCTAAGCCACTGAGATTTTAGGTTGTTTGTTAGTACAGCTACCATCAGTTATCCTGACTGACAAAATGACATAATCAGAATTACAAACAAAAATATCCATCATATATATATATATATATATATATATATATATATATATATATATATATATATATTTATAAACAACAAAATAACTGAATTAACTGTCCAAAAAAGGGAGCTGGTTAAATAAAGGATGGTACACGATACAGCCGTTAAGACACGTCTTTAAAATGATGCTAATGACATAGGGATACGATAAAAAGTGAATTTATTGTTTTTTATACTGCAGAGTAGTAACCAAAAAGTAATTGTAAAATAATTTAAGTACTTTGCTTAGAGTCTTTGAAGGGGATTTATGGATCACAGATTTTTTTTTAAAAATTCTCCCTTTCCCGTCTTACCACAGCACTTGCTCCCACACTTCCTTCTTCAAATATTCGTGCACAAAATCCCCGCCACTAGCCTACTTACCTCTAGCCTCCCCTTCCTTTTTTCCCCCAATACTGTACCCCCAAAACTAAAGGACAGTCCACCATGCAGAAAAGGAAGAATAGGTGGAAGGAGGGTAAGACTGCTAACAGTCATACATCAACAATGCTCACCCAGAACCTCTGGCAAAAGGAACTTCATTTTTCTACATCTTTCCAGAATCAGAATCTTGCTCACCTCTGGCCCAGGCTCAAAGGGAGCTCTTGTCGTCAGAGAAAAATTAAGGAGTTCTCCACTGCCTGTGAAAGTAACTGACGATGCTTTCTGATACATTGCAGGCACGGAGAGAGAGCATGTTTAGCTTAGTCAAGGCCTCTTTTATGACATGGAAAGAAAAGAGGTCAAAGTTACATTAAAATGAAGAATCAAAGAGTTCTTTGATTTTTGAAAGAAATCATTAATTGCATGACTGTTGATCAAACTGCATGTCTTATCAAATCTGGAGCTCATACTTGCACGTGGATGAATAATACAAGAGTCCCCACAAGATCCCTCTCCTCTGCAGCCCCATGTTTTTCTCCCTTTGGCTGGTGACAGTGGTTTTGTTCCTCTACGTGAGTTGGATGGGTTGGGAATGTGTCACTTTGAAAAGAAGATGCCCTAACACCTGTCCATAAAAAAGGCAGAGTTCTGGTTACCTCAGCCCTCCCATCCATTCTGGGCACCCACTCAGGGCTCCAAAATGATCTTGTTGGCTGGGCCTTCACAGTAGATAGGTGTGAATTAAATGACGAAGCCCTGGGCTGCGTCAGACAGAGGGGGCAAATCATAGTGTCAGATAGGACAGGTATTTTGCCTGTTTTTAAATTTCTACACAATGGGGGATCCTTTCTACGCTGACCCATCTGGAAGTTGCTTTCCCCCCCCCCACCAGGTATCAAATTCAGCCTCAACAGAACATGCGGCCTCAGAGATGCCACAAACATAGAGACCCCAGAATGAGAAAAAGGAGAGCGCTGTAAACCTGGATCTCAAGGAGGACAGAAACAGGCATTTTGCAGACAGCATGAAAGGAAAGCACAGAAAATGACTCCACTTAAAACAGAATTTTGAAAAAAAAAAACAAAAAAACAAAAAACAGAATTTTGATCTACAACAGCTCCGGGGACTTGAATTCTCTCCAGTTAATAAATACATAGTTTGCACCATCTTACCACAGAATAATCTGAGATAAGATGAGAGACAGGGTACTAAAGATCGACAAAATCTAGATTTTGAGTGAGGAGGACTCTGAAATGGGCAAGAATACAGACATCTGCACTCAATACAAAAAGCTGAGAGTTTTGTCCACCCTTGTGAGGAAGGTATTAAGAACCTCAGTAAAGGGGCTTCCCTGGTGGCACAGTGGTTGAGAATCTGCCTGCCAATGCAGGGGACACGGGTTCGAGCCCTGGTCTGGGAAGATCCCACATGCCGCGGAGCAACTGGGCCCGTGAGCCACAACTACTGAGCCTGAGCGTCTGGAGCCTCTGCTCCGCAACAAGAGAGGCCGCGATAGTGACAGGCCCGCGCACCGCGATGAAGAGTGGCCCCCACTCGCCGCAACTGGAGGAAGCCCTGACACAGAAACGAAGACCCAACACAGCCAGAAATAAACATAATAAATAAATAATAAAAATTTTTTACAAAACACCAAAAACATAAAATCTGGAAAAAAGTTGAACACCTATATATGCCCTGCAGACTTTACATTTAGTATTTTGAAGAAAAAAAAAAACAAAGAACCTCAGTAAAAATGACTTAGAGTCTTCAATTACTCCTTTTCTTAGTAAAAGTGGAGGGAGATAAACAACCTTAGTAATCGTTACGGATAATATCCGGACTATGGGTGTGTCACTGGCAATCTCAGAAAGTGGGTCTCTCTTGCCCTCCTGGGGCCCCTGGGGCTGTGCCAGCCCACCGGCACGCCCCACGTGGGGTGTCTGCTAGACTAGGGCATGGGTGGGGAGGCCCAAGTGTGAGGGGCCAGGTAGAGTACCTCTGCCTCCCCCCTGATCTCCTCCACAAAACTGCCCCTCCTCCTGAAGCCTGACCCCCAAGTCACACGTTCCTTATCATGACCTCACTGGGTAGTGATGACCTCACCGGCCTTCTAACAGTTTCCATGGCCGCGTAACTGCCAACGTGCTGCCCTCAGAGAAACTTCCCTGACAGTTCTCCACCAGATACCAATCTCTTTGGTTGTCTGAGTGAGAATGTGTGACTGGATCGTCTATATTAACTCAGACCTGTGCTCTGTTCCATGGGTGGGCAGTGCGGCAGGTACACCGAGACCGCCCGGAGGCATGGTGTACACACAATCTCACCTGGCTGCCTCATGTTCCTGTGGGGTTTGCCCACTACGTATACCTGAGCGCGTTGCCAGCTGTAAGTAATACCAGTGACCTGGGACACCTTCAGGGACCCACAGTGCTCACTGCTGAGGACAAGTGAAAGGTCATCCCTGGACAAGTGTGCAGGATGGTCCTGATCTTTATAAATGTAGCTTCCCCTTTGGGCTACAGGATGCTTCCATTCAGACCCTTTCCTGATTGGCCTCTTAGCAAAAGACAAGTGCATTTTTGTTGGCAAATGGTAAATGGAGCAGTTTGAGGAAGAGGGCCACTCCTGAAACACACCTTCAAACCCAGGCACCTCTGTGCTGTCATGGAGACATCTATATCGGTGCCCTCAGACACATCCCATCCTGAGCTGCTGAGTACTAGGGGAGAGGGTGGTGCCATATTGATGAGAAGACTGGAAGCACCAAGAGGGATGTTGAAGTGCTAATGAGACTGGGGGGCTGAGGAGATGGTGTCCCAGGAGGCTGGGTTGATGTGAGCCTAGACTTGGTACCCAGAACGCGGTTCTCAGTCTCCTGATCACTCTGCCTCAGTATTCGGCCTTGTTCTAATCTACATAAAAGTATCAGAGGGCTAGAGTTCAGTGTGGTGGAAACAGGCAGTATAAATGGGGCCCAAGAGGGGTTGCCAAGGTGGGAGGGGTTCTTCACCAATTTACATTAGATTATTTTTTTCCAAAACCTGAAAGACATTTCCATTAAAGCCTCAGAAGTGACAGACTGCAAGAAATGTTTTCTCTGTTGTGGAAGGGAGAGATGGAGAGGCTCATGATTGCAATGACTTTCGGGTTCTACTGTTTTCCCTGGAAACGGTGAAGAGACTTCCTCATGTGCTGCAGCCGTAGGCTCTAGGAATTGCTTTTGCAGCCAGTGTCCCTTCCCTAGGGACTCATAGAGGTGATGGGCCAAGGCTGTGTTTTGGATGTCAAGTCGATTAAAGGTCTTCAGCCAGAAACTGGGAGAGACATGAGAGAGGGAAATTCTGGCAGGAGACTGTGTACAGCAGAAGTGACTGATCAGTTCTGATTTTCTTTGCAGCAGCAGTTCCTTTGGCCACGCCAGCAAAGGTGGAAGCAGAGAAGCCAGTCCCTAGACATGCTCCCAAGAGAAAGCGCGCTCCGGAAGAGTCAGACGAAGACCTGGGTTGCCCCAGACCCAAAATCCGGCGACTGGAGCATGGTGCCAGGAGGTAGACCCCACAGCATCTTGCTGGCTGAGGCACTCTGAAGAGAGGGCAATGGTTTAACTGCCTAAGGCAGCGAATGCCTCTTCCTGCAGTGACCCACCCCGTCCCCCCACTGCCCACTGCCACAGATCACAACCTGCGTCGTTCTGTTTGAGCCTTCCTCAGCCAGGAGCCTCCTGCCACACTAAATGGCCAAAAGCAAGGAGCCTCAGAAACTGAGGTTTGAAATGACAGTCTGCCCTGAACATCCCAGGGCTGAAGCTGGCCTGGAAGAAAACGTGACGTTCCTCTGCTCAATCCTCAGGGGCCCCTTTGTCAGCTGAAGACAGAAAAGTCTGCACTCTGCGAGCCGAGAAGAATGCAGGAGCAGAGACAGGGTGCAGAGAAGCCTTAGCAGGCTACCACATGGGCTCCTGCTCTGAGCCAGTGTCAGCGGCCACCACCACAAACCAGGGGGGAGCTGGGTTTTTTGAAACTGAAAGCAGCAATCTGTGGCTTCCCAAAGAGCCTCCTGCCTGGGGTCTCAGGAGGCAGGATAGAGAGACCCAGGAAGACCTGCTCCCTGAAGCAAGAACAGGATGGAGAGTCAAGCAGCACGCACCCTGCCCCGAGGTTCACATGCTCCTTTATTCCCAGCCCTTTCTGTCCCCAGGGGGGTCCCTTACTGCTCAATGTTTTTCTGTAACAGACTTCTAGGGTCGCCAGTGCTCACACTTAGGTCACTACCCCTGTGCTAGGCACTCCTGCTACCCAGGAAAGGTTCCAAAGGTGGAACAGCTCCAGGGGGTGCCAGGGATCAGAGCAAAAACTGGAGAGGCTGGGGATGAAGGAGTTTGGGCACAGTCCCTAAAGCATCTCAGTGGTTGAGCTTCTGTGAGAAGGCACATCCCCTCTCTGTGTGTGTGTGTGTGTGTGTGTGTGTGTGTGTGTGTGTGTTGGAGGGAGGGGGTCCCCAGAGGAGGCAGCTAGGGGGAGGGCCTGAGGCTGGAAATGGGGAGTGGCGTGCGGCCTCTGAGCAAGCACAGGCACTTAGCCCTTGAGGTTTCTGGGAAAGCTAGAGTCACAAGGGCCTCGAGATAAGGCAAGTGTAGCAGCAGAACCCAGGTGCCAGGTCTTTCCTCAGAACCTATACTTCTTCACGAGGCCAGGCCTTCCATGCTGAGGTAGGAGGGATCCTGGACAGAAGGTCGGCCAGCAGCCCTGGGAGGAAGGTTGCTGCGATGGGGGCTCTGCTGCCATGGAAATGACTTCATTTCCTTCCACTCAAATAGCCTACTGACTGGGTTCCTGCTCTGTTGAGGAAAAGGGTCGTTGACTCTCCCCAGAAGGTGTTCAGTTCACATCCCAAAAGTCCCTCTCTTCAGGCCCTGGGGAGGTGTAGCAGCTCCTGAGGGCGCTCTTTCCTGAGGCTGGCTGCCAGAAGTGTGTGTGTGTGTGGGGGGGGGGTTCCTGAGAGTTCCCGGGTGCTGGTTGAAGTCCCCAGAGAATGGTCATGCAGGTTGGGGAGTCAAGTAGGTGGAGAGAGAAGGTCGGGGGCAGAGGGCCCCTTCCTGAATCCAGAGCTCACAAGGTTCCCCCCCCATTTCCAGAAACTCTCTCTTCCCCCACACCAGCCCACATGGCCCCGTACCGGGAAACCGGGAGCCCAGAGCACCTGTGGCCGCAGAGACACTGGCACGCAGCCCTCGGAGTGGGCGGGGCCGGCTGCAGGCAGATGGGGACGCGGTGTGCTCCCGGGAGGCCTCGGGCTGAAGGTGGCCCTCTGAGAGAAGCGGCCCAGCTTGGCCAGGAAGGTTAGAGGCGGGGGAGAGCAGCCTAGGGCGCCCCCTCGGAGCAGTGGGAGTGGGAAGAGGCGCAGGGGCGGAGGGAAGCCGCGACGGGAGGCGAGTGGGCTCTCAGCAGAGGCCAGCTTAGCCCGCAGGAGCTGCCTCGGAGCAGGGGGCGGGAGGGCAGTGCCGCCCCGGGGCTGCCGGGCTTCGCGGGTCGCGGCTCTCCGCACACGGCTCGCAGGGCCCTGTGACTCTGTATCCCCTCCCTCACCCCGCCCCCCTCGCGAGGCCGCGCCGCTGGGTGGCCTGTGTGGACGGGCACAACCCCATCGCCCGCCCCTCCCACACCCGCCTCTGCCCACCCGCCTGGCCCTGCGCAGCTTGCGGCCCGGGGGCCTCGAAGGTCCCCGCGCACTCAGCCAGCGGCCTCTGCTGTGTCTGCTGCTGCTGCTGCTGCGTCTGCTGCTGCGGCCGGGAACCCGCGTCCAGACCACGCCGGGCACCTCCAGCACCCCGAGTCCGCGGGAGCGCACGCGGGCCCTGAGGCGGGACTTCCCGCTTGTGGACGGGGGGCTGCAGTGTGTGCGGGCTGGTGGGGTCCGGTGGGGGCCTAGCCTGGCCCTGGGCAGGGGAGGAGGTCCGGAGCATGCAGAGCTAGTGGGGAGGCTCCCTCACACCACCCCTGGATGTCCTCTCCATCATCTATGGATGCCCTTCCCCTTCTCTGTCATCCCCTCCCTGGTGGGAACCCCTCAGCCCAGGCCTCAGCTGCTCCTAGTATAGTCTGTGTGACAGTGTGAGGTGGGGGACCCCCCGGCTGGCCCAGGCCAGGCAATGTGTCCTGCCTGATCCCAAGACCTAAGGAGCCCACCCATTTGCCTTGACCTCCCTCCAGCCACAACGACATGCCCCTGGGTCCTGAGGCAGTTTTACCACAATGGGCTCCAGGATGTTAATCTGTGCAATTTCAGCCATGGCCAGACCAGCTTGGACAGGCTGAAAGACGGTCTCGTGGGTGCCCAGGTACCAAAGGGCCACACAAGGTGCCACCATGGCTGCTGGGGAATGTGGGGCAGTTTGGGGGCCTCAGAGACCACAGGTGAGTCACACTGGAACTAAGTTACCATAGTGGCCTAGAAAGTGCCATGCCATGGATGCTGGGGGCTACAGGGGTCACAGTGAGCCAACCTGACGGGCATCCGAGTACCACAGAAAAAGCAACGCGTTCCATGTGACTTCTGGGCACAGTGAGTGCTGTGCCAGCTGAGGAGGCTATGAGAAGCCCAAGGAGTTCCAAAGCCCAAACCGAGCCCTGGCCTTCCCTCAGTTCTGGTCAGCCTACGCCCCATGCCAGACCCACGAACGGGATGCTGTGCGCCTCACCCCGGATCAAATTGACCTCATCCGCCTCATGTGTGCCTCCTATTCGGAGCTGGAGCTTGTGACCTCACTTAAAGGTAGACGGGGGACTTCCCTGGTAGTCCAGACGTTAAGACTCTACGCTTCCACTGCAGGGGGCTCGGGTTTGATCCCCGGTGGGGGAACTAAGAGCCCTCATGCTGCGCGGCACGACCAAAAAAAAAAAAAAAAAAAAGGTAAACAGACTGGTGGTGGTAGGTGCTAGGGACTTCAGTAAGCTACCCCTGCCTCTGAAAATGATCATCTGACCTACCTGCCCCCAGCTCTCAACAATACCCGGAAGTTGGCTTGCCTCATTGGTGTGGAGGGCGGCCACTCACTGGACAGTAGCCTCTCCATCTTGCGTACCTTCTATGCGCTGGGTGTGCGCTACGTGACACTCACCCACACCTGCAACACGCCCTGGTGAGCGCAGTGCAGATGGTAAGGGCCCAGTGAGGCAGGGATCTGCCCAAGATCACGCTGGGGCCCAAAGCAAGTTTACCCCTGGGATCCGCCCTGAACCTGGGGTGGGGAGGGGAATGGAGGTTCGCAGAACAAGACTGAATCCCCAGAAGGGCCCTCCTACTGCCAGGCACAGCCCAGTTTGGGTCCCTCCTCTTGCACCAGGGAGTTGCAGGTGTAGACGGTTCGACAGAACCTCTTTCTAGGCTCTTGTAGCCAAGTCATGGCCACCAGTCAGACTGCCTCCTGGCCATCCTGCAGGGCACAGAGCTCAGCAAAGGGGATCCACCCCTTCTACAGCAATGTCAGTCGGCTGACCGGCTTGGGCGAGGTAAGGACCCGGGTTCCATACCCTGCCCCACATGAATGTACAGCCCCGCCTGTTCCCTCCAGATAAATGCACACAAGGTAAATGCAGCCCTGATGCCCTCTCCCCATCCTGTCCCTGCAGAAGGTGGTGGCAGAAATGAACCGCCTGGGCATGATGGTGGACTTGTCCCATGTCTCGATGCTGTGGCACGGCGAGCCCTAGAAGTGTCACAGGCACCTGTCATCTTCTCCCACTCAGCTGCCCGGGGTGTGTGCAAGAACACTCGGAATGATCCTGATGATATCCTGCAGCTTCTGGTGAGAGACTGCCCTGGCCCTCAAACCTAAAGCAAGAGGTTCAAACCGGGAGCCCTTGAACCCGAGCCTCTTCTCCCTCAATTTCCTCAAACCCCAGGTTAAATATCTTCTGCCCCCAAAACCCACGGTCCACAGCCCCTGAACTCCTGAGCCCTAGGTGGGGGTCTAGGTGGTAAGATACTCCACCACACCCGGAAACCCAGGGCCAAGACACCACCCAGACCAGGGCTGCGGCTCCTCCATTCACACAAACCCAGAGAGGAGACGACTCTGACCTCAACACCTTCCTCACAGGGGCCGAGAGAGTGAACAGGCAGCTGGCTGTGCTGGGGGCCAAGCTGACTGTCCACCGGTCCGCCCCTGCAGAAGAAGAACGGTGGCATCGCGATGGTGCCCTTGTCCGTGCGGGTGCTGCAGTGCAACCCGTTAGCCAACGTGCCTACTGTGGCAGGTGAGCCTCACCCTGGGCTCTCTGAAAACTCTGATTTGGAGCTGAAGCTGGGTCCAAACTTGGGGAGGACTTCAGAAGAGCCCCAGTGGCTTGACCCACCTGTTGGCAATAGGTACAGCTCCCAAAAACCCAATAACGGACGGTACACAGCACCTTGGTGCCATGTGGAACTGGAGCCACGGAATCAAAACTGCGGTACTGATGGGTAGCAGGGAGGCTGTCAGACACAGAGCCCGGGTGCTGCCCATCTGTGCCTCTGCAGGGGCTCCTAAAGCGCACTGCCCCTACCTCTGGCCAAGGGACTGGACAGCTCCTTAGGTCTCTGGGGTCTTCATCAGTTGTACTCTTGTTCCTCTCTCATCCTCCACACCCGGGGAAAGGAGCCCCCACAGGTTCTCAAGGAGACTGGGAGGCAGGGTGAATCGTGGGTGGGAAATGGCCCAAACAGGGGGCTCTGGGGTCCACTCCAAATCTGAAGTCCAGTCTAGAGCCAGCTGGGATCACTTCAGATCAAACCTCAGGGCCCTCGAGTTGGTACTCTCGGTGCCAGGCCACGAAGGAACTGGACTGTTTGGCCTACAGGCTGCAAAAAGGGGAATCAACAGAGGCCAGTCATCACCCCCACCCCTGCCCTGGAAGCCCCACACTGCTGACTTCCCATTCTTCAGATCACTTCGACCACATCAGGGCAGTCACTGGATGCAAGTTCATCGGGATTGGCGGAGATTATGACGGGGCTGGCCGGTGAGTGCTTCCCCATGGCTTGTCTCGGGCTGGCTGGGCAGCAGTGGGGCTTTCACAGCCACCGTGCCCACCACACTGTGGTCCTCATGGCCTTGACCATAGCCTCAGGTGTGCTGGCCCAACTGGTATCTCCCCTCTCCCAGGGTCTGCTTCCTGGGCTCTCCTGTCTGTTTGGCCCTACTCTAGGTCATCATATTTGTCTAAAACACCACACAGAGCTCATCTGCCCAGCATCTGCGCCCATCCAGTGCCAGCAGACCCACGGCCTCTGAGCAGACTCTTCGCAAGGCCTGGGCTGGGCTGACCATCGTCTCTGCCTGCAGCTGGGTCTGTGCACGCAGGGGGGTCAACCCAGTTCTTAAAAAGCTTTTCTTCTCTTTATAAATGGAGGCAAAAATTGCATTCAGTGAAAGGCATAGATCTTAACAGTACAATTCAATGAGTTTTGACGAATAGTCGAGGCGCTCTTGGGGCCTTCCTTTGAAGGATGAAGAGCAGGAGTGAATCATTTACTCTCTCCAAGTCTCCATTTTCCCTATCTGACCAGGGCTGGGGTTCAGTGGACCCTGGACACATAGGGCTCTGGTTCTGACTCAGGACCAGGGAACAGGTCTGAGGCCCAATAGCTGGCTGGCTGGCGGCCACACAGGTTCCCACAGGGGCTGGAGGACGTGTCCATATACCCGGTACTGATACAGGAGTTGCTGAGGCGTGGCTGGAGTGACGAAGAGCTCTGGGGTGTGCTTCGAGGAAACGTGCGGCGGGTCTTCAGACAGGTGGAACAGGTATGCTGGGCTGGGCAAAAGAGTAGCTCTGAGCAGGTGGTCTGAGCAGGTGTACGTGGGGGTGCTGTGAGAGGTGCTGCCCGCTGACTGCCGCCTCCAGGTACGGGAGGAGAACGAGGGACAGAGTCCCTTGGAGGATGACTTCCCAGATGAGCAGCTGGGCAGCTCTTGCCGCTCCGTCCTCCCACGTCTGCATCAGAGAGAGTATCTGGCTCCAGACCAGAAACTAACCAGAGCTGCGGTTCGTGGGAATCCCATTTTGTCACCTAAGTGGTCATTCTCAAAATCTTGCCCCCACATGGGCCCAGGCCTCACAGTTATTGCTGCCTTCCCAGTCCTCATTGTTTGGCTCTGGCGATCCAGTTAATCCTGCCAGATGTCACTTTGGCAGCCACAGATACCCCCCAAAGTTTCCTTGCATGCGAGCACAAACATTTCCTATGTATTATTCTCTTCTGATAATTCTTTCAATGTATCCCTTCTGGCTTTGTGCAAAGCGATTCTTTGTTTTGTACACGGGGACCACATCTGGGAAAACATCGCCGCACCCTCATATGTGACAGGGGGAGACCCGAACTGGCCAAGCCATGACAGGAGCTCGCCGCTGCTGAGCTCTACAGATCCCGCCCCTTCCACACAGTTCGCCAATTCCGCGGCGAGCTCATCTTTCTTGATGTTCTTCCCTTAGGAGACGTGTACAATGCAGCAGGATTCTCAACCCGTTCCCCGTGGTCACTTGTGCTAGATGGAGCTTTGCAGTGTTCTGTGCCGGCCGTGGGCCGCTGGTGGAACACTGTGTGACAACTGCCTGCACAGGACTTCAGGGTTCATGAAATGTCTGTCTTCCCAGCCTGACGCTGCTGAAAACCACGCTTCCCAGAGAAGGAGAGAGATCCAGCTGGTCCACACCTGCATACACATTTGTTGACATGTGCAGAGGACAGCAGGCTCTAGCAGGACCCACATCAGCCTAAATTCAAGAACTCCGGTGCCAGCCCTTGACAGCAGCTGAAGGGGGGTTTACAAGAGATGCAACCTCGAACCATACCCTAGGCTGAATCAGAGGTGCTGTTGGAAGAAATAGGCCGTTGTGTCACTTTCCCGAAGAGTTTGGCCACGAGAAAAGTCCCCCAGAGCCCAGCACTGTGGGAGAGGCCTCACCCACAGAGCAGGGCAAGTGTCCCAGGCAGGGTGCCCCGCGCCCGACTCCCCGCCAACGCAGCAGGAAGGTGCCCCCCCCTACGCCCCAGACAACGGGAGCTCTCCCTTCCTCAATAATTGAGCTTCTCATCCAAAAGAGGTTCTCTTCCCACCCAAACATTAGAGCTTCTAAATATTTCAGGATCCCTGGGTTGTAGAGGGTCACTCGCCGTGCCTTTTGGATGAATGAAGCCAACGTCAGCTGCTTCTGGGCTGGCCTTGAACAAAACCATCAAGATGGAAAATCTCTGCTCCTGCCCTTCCTCCCGTCACCCCCCCGTCAAGCCTTTCCTGCTGCATGCAATGACCCGGCTCTTTTGTGAGCAGGTGAAGAACACCCACGGTGCGTGCAGTTCTGTGGTCCCTGCAGAGATGAGGTGGGTGCGGGGGACCCTCAACCATGCTGGCCTCTGCTGCCATCCCCAGGGCCCTTGATGTGGGCTTCAGCACAGCACAGCCAGCCTCAGGAGGCCTGTGGGACCACTGGGGCCTCGGTGGCGATCCCCTGGATGTTCCTGGGAACGCTCCCACGACTCCAAGGCCAGTCCTGCCAGCACCCAACTCCACCAAGCTGGCACTCCTTACCTTTTCCGGATTCCGTTCGCAGCTCCCTCCTCATACGCATTCTCAAAGCTTCCAAGAGGGGTGACCCCACTTCTCTGCTACAACTCCACCCTGAAGGCAGCCCCCGCCTGACAGCACCGCCCGCCCCCCCCCCCCGGCAGGGCAGCCCTGAGTAGCTGCCCCTCCACGTGGACTGTCCGTTCCCAGGTCCCACGCCAGCCCGCCGAGGGGTGGAGCCTCCAGGAGAGCCGCTGTCCGCTCGCACTGCCCCAGCATCACCACCGCCACTTGCCGCCACTCTGCACTTGCCTCCTGTGTGCTTCCCCACCCCGGTCCCCTGCGTGGGTCCCCCGCTGCGCGTACACAAGCCTGTGCAGAGACAGAGCACAGCCACCAAGTCTGAGCCTCGCCGCTGACGTCTGTGCTTGGAGAGGCTGGAGGAAGCTGCTCCCCAGTCGGCTTCACCGCAGGGTCCTGGTACCCAGTCTGCCTCCAGCAGGGAGGTGATGGGACCCCACGGAAGGATGCCCAGAAGCTCTCCCGGCCCGCGGGGTCTGGGGCTGTTCAGCTCTCTAATGCTGGGTCCTTCGGAGATAAAGTCTTCAGTCACCTGCCTGGGCACCCCATCCCCTCTGAAGATACAAACTCAACCTCCTCCAGGGTCTTGGCCTGGAGGGAGGAGCCGCCCAGGGTCAAAGCCCATCCCTCTCTCTTCCCACCTCTAGACCTGTGGGAAGGGCTCAGGCTAAACTCCCGGTGCCTCTTCTCTCAAACCCTCAAATGATAAGAGAAGAGGTATGTCTGTCCACCTTGCAGGGTCCTTACTCCGCCTGCCAGTAGGCGACATGGTCCTGGAGGTGCTTCTTAAACTGCCAGTCTCACTGTCTTAGCCTCAGAGTTACACACGCCCAGGAAGGACCCCGGGTACACGGCGTCCCGTTACTCCCAACTCTACTCCTGAGCGTCAGGGTTAGCTGACAGCAGGCGACAACCCATTTCAGGGATTTCTCATTTCCAAGGGCTCTTGAATGCAGAAAGAGCCCTAAGAGTCAAAGGAATTTGGCTCCAGTGGTGAAGTTACAAGTCATCTGGCAAACACTTACAGCTGGAGGGCCAACTAAGCACCCCCTTAAATCTCACCACACAGACTCTGCTGATCCGGGCTGGCCGGTGTGGTTCTCCTAAGGTTGCTTGTGCTATCGATCATCTTGCTGTACCTCCCAGTTAAAGATACAGCCTTAGGAAGATGGCTGGACCCAGACCATCAGGCAATCATATTTACCCATTGACCTACCCTCTTCCTCCCTCCTTCCTCCCTCGCTTTGGAAGCTTTAGCGAAACATATTTCACTTCCCACTTTACAATGAAATCATTAGCCTCTAAATAATGCACCTTGCATGGATAGGAGGGCAGGCAGTCTGCACACACACCTGTGCTGGTCGCTCTGCCCAGTGAAAGGGAGGAGCAGAGTATTCCCCAAGGGGCTTTCTCGGA
The DNA here is from genome assembly GCF_028023285.1 of Balaenoptera ricei. NCBI lineage: Eukaryota > Metazoa > Chordata > Mammalia > Artiodactyla > Balaenopteridae > Balaenoptera > Balaenoptera ricei. The sequence goes on from NW_026777681.1 coordinate 41,490, forward strand.
GCTTCGGAGGCTGAAATTTGAGGGTTGACGGGGTGTACACGTCAGGAAGTGAAAGAGAGAGACTCCAGCTGCGGGAGAGGAGGGGAGAGACTCTCAGTGGTCTTCCTAGGTAGTGAGCTGTCGGAGCGAGTGGCATTCCTCCCCATCTCGCCCATGAAACTGTAAACACAGCACATGTCTCTGTGTCCTTTTCCTAACAATGGATTATTTTTTAAAATCTTTTAACTCTGTGTGTTGTTGTACAGGAGGGTCACTGAGGGATATGTTTGAGACTAGGACCCCTAACTCCATGAATAGCAAAGTTAATATCTGATGCAGCCAGGACGTTGCAAAGCCTCTTGGGACCCCAGGCACCCAGGATCGCTGTGCACGGAAGAGCCAGCTGCCCATTCGCTGCTCATCCCCCTGCAGGCTCCCCTGTCACTTGCTTACCTGGCCTCCTGTCTGTATGTTCCCTGTTGCAGCTCACGGTGCTTGACTAACTGAGCCCGAAGCATTCAGAGCCTCTTCTGCTGGGTGCTCAGAGCACTGATCCCAAGAGCTGCACCACCAAAACAGGATTCTAAGGGTCGACAAAATGGGAAATCTTGCAGTTTATCCTCTTTCTAAGGACCCACTGTACTTTTTGTTAGTAAAGCCTCTTAGATAACCTTTAAGAAAGACACCTGGGTTTTTTTCCAAACTCACTCAACTTTTCCCATAATGAAATTTTTATTAATATCCCGCAGACTTGTGCTTCACAAAAACACTCAGGAAGTCTTTTCCAGAAGCGTATAGGTCGTGTCTGCAACAGTAGTTCTCGTGCAAATGCAGCAGTGAACTTTGCATGACTGTTTCAAGGATGTTTAATGAAAGCCAAGGGCATGATTCCTAAAATGCAATTCAGTGAAGATAATTACACAAGGAAATAAACTAATATGGTTCAAGTCATTGGCCTTCTGGTAGACCAGTGAGAGGCATCTGCCTCAGACTGCCTACAGGGGTGGATGGGGCGGGGGACCTTGGATGGTCACTCCTAAAGGGCACTCCTCTCCCAGACTTTGTAAGTACTAAACAGCCCACAATTCGAGGTTAGACTCTCAGAGGGAAATCAAAAGCACTGTTATCTTGCTTTAATAATTGAGGATAGGATCTATATGCTTTGGAGAGGAGAAAAGCAAATGGCAGAGATGCCATCCAAGTAGGAAACTTGGTGAGCTAATCAGTATTCTCCCCTGAATGGAAGTCTCTATCCTCCTCCAGGACTGAGGCAGGGACGGACTTGCCTGAGGTCATATAGTGAGTTGGTAAGAGGAGAAAGTCACATCCAGTTCCCAGACTCTGTTCAGTGATTACTCACCCTACCAACAACCCAAAGACCTCAGCTCTTCTTGAATATCTTGAACTGAGTTGTGGGCTTGTAAGGTGCCCAGAAGTTTTGTATGGTTTTGTTTTATTTCTAGTAAGTAGCTGGAAGTCTGAGACCACGGTTGATGCACAACCAGAGGAAAGGGAAGGAAAAGAGGAAAAAGTACATGAAGAGCGTCCTCCTGAACTCTTGCTATTTTGGTTTCAAACTTCACTTCTCCGTACTCTAACCATGAAAATACCGATGGTCATGGTGATGGCAGTGGCTGTGATTTACTGAGCACCCACTCTGTACTCTGTCCCGTCTTAAGCAGGCTCTCTTGATTCTCATGCTGGTTCTGTCTCATTTTTCTGACTTTTAAACCTTGGAATGTCCCACCCACTCCTCTTCTCCATCCTCACTCACTCCCTTGATGATCTCATGCAGCCCCAAGATTGTTAATGAACTACGCACTGATGAGCGTATCCCAGCCCCGGCCTCTCCCGGGGCCCCGGATGCTCACACGCCTCTGTCTACCCATCACCTCCACTTGGGTATCCAACGGACTACTGCTGCTTAATGCGCCTGAAGCCAAATTCTTGGTTCCTGCACCCCACAACCAAAGGGTTCTCCTTTCACCCAGTTCTCCGTTTCAATATGTGACAACTCCAGTTTACCCATCGTTCAGGACAAAATCTTTTTTTTTATTGCAAAAGTGTTGTTTCTTTTTTCTTAAATTTTTATTGGAGTAGAGTTGATTTACAATGTTGTGTTAGTTGCAGGCTTACAGCAAAGTGAATCAGTTATACAGATACGTATATCTGCTCTTTCTTAGACTCTTTTCCCGTACAGGCCATTATAGAGTATTGAGTAGAGTTCCCTGTGCTATACAGTAGGTCCTTATTAGTTACCTATTTTATACACAGTAGTGTGTACGTGTCAATCCCAATCTCAGGACAAAATCTCGAGGTGTCTCTTTGTGTCTCACTATTCACCCAACCCACCCCTCATACTAGCTCATCCTACAGGTTCTACCTACAGAATATTTCCAGATTCTGACGGTCACTTATCACCACGACCACTGCTGAAATCCAAGCTCTCTTCCTCTCTCACCTGGAGATGCAGTCACCTCCGACCTGGTCTTTTGGCTTCTCCACTTACAGTGTTGTTGTTTTCTTTATCGGAGTATAATTGCTTTACAATGTTGTGTTAGTTTCTGCTGTACAATGAAGTGAATCAGCTATAGGTATACATATATCCCCTCCCTCTTGGACCTCCCTCCCCCCCCCCATCCCACCCTTCTAGGTGGTCACAGAGCACCGAGCTTACAGTCTTAAAAGCTACTTTCCACTGAACAACCAGAGTGGTCTTTCTAAAATATACATCAGGTCATTTCTCTGCTCAAGGCCACCAGTTGTTTCCCATCTCACTTAGAGTAACCCTGCCAGGCTGTATGATCCAACCAGCCCCTGCGTGCGTGCACACACACACACACACACACCCTCTCTGCCCTCTTCTCCTTGACCCCCACTTTCCCACCCCTCCAGCCACACAGAGCTTCTTCATGCTCCTTGAACTTGCCAAGCACTCTCCCACTCCAGCACCTTTGAACTAGCTCTTTGCCGTACCTGGACATCTATATGGCACCTCATTTTCTTCCAGGTTCTGTTGAAGTATCATCTTATCAAAGATGCCTTCCTTGACTGTCCTTTAAGAAAAGTCATCCCCACATGCATACACTGTCTCCCCTACCCCTCAGCCCGGCTTTATTTTTCTTCTAAGTATCATAACCACCTGACACAGATGTCATTGCCGTTTTCCATCTTCCCATGTTAGACTATTAACATCCGAAGAGGAGAGACTGTTCTGTTTACTGCTTGATTTCCAGCACCTAGAATACGCCAGAGTATGGATTTATATGTTTATATTATTTGTTAAATCAATGAGTGCAGGTACCGTGATCCAATTTTACAGATGAAGAAACAGAGACTCTTAGAAGCTGATTACCTGCCAAAGACCAGTAAGCGGTAAGTTCAACCAGTAAGTTCATCAGACACTGGAGTCTTTGCCTTGGTGTCCAGTCCCCTGTGGTGCCACCACGTCCATCACATTCACAACAATAAGGCATCTCCTTCTCCCGACCTCTCTTCTGCTGCTTCCGGGAAACAAACTGCTCTCGGGAGGTGTGGTGGGGAAATGCACAAACCAGCAACAGGCAGAGAGAAGTACAGGGTGTGTGCGGTTTTATTGGTGCCACACACCCGGCCTCTTCTGTCTCTTGTAATCGAGTTGCTGAAATGTGTACGGCCGGCCCAGATTCCAGGGCACCTACTCCAGAGGAAAAGCGGGGCTTGTAAAGGAGGCTGGAGATGCCCACGGCCACTTTGCTGAGCCTCATCACACGCGCTGCTCAGGCTTCTGGATTAATCATGAGATGTGGAAAAGAGCAGGAAATCTACCTCCGTAACTGCAGCTCAGCTGGGTTCCTTAGGACATTTCCCAGCAGGCAGAGTGATCCCCGCTTTGCCAGTACTGCAGGCCCATCATTAAGCCCAAGATCCGCCATCCCCTCCTGGGAACAGAGTGCCTGACTCGCCCTCCCACCAAGACCTGCCGGGGGAGCCAGTGGACGCCCCTGACCCAGAGCTGCCAACAGATGCCGCCGCCCACCTGGCTGCCACAGGATGGGGCCGGGAGGGGCAGGGCAGCTGGCCCCAGTCCGGCTTCCCGCTCCCCCTCCCCCGCCCCTCCCCCCCAGCGCTGACTCCCCCCAGCTCTTGTCAAACAGAACCAGCTCTGCTACTTACCAAGTGTAGCACCTTGGGCACGTTATTTAATCCAAGCCTCGGTTTCTGCGTGTAAAGTGGGGGTCAAGATCACGCTGACCTCCTAGGGCGGCTGTGAGACTGACCGAGACGAGGTCTACTTGGCAGCCAGCAGAGTGCTTGACCCGTAATGGAGCCGGGTAGGTGGCAGCTGTCATCAACACAGACTCAGAGGGCTGGCAGGGGTATCAGAAACCTTTCAGCCAGTGGGAGGCACTGCCAACTACACCCCTGGTAGGCAGGGAGAGCTGGACCAGTTGCCAGCCAGCCCATCCCTCAGTCTCTGGGGCAACTGCAGGGGTTCCTACCAGCCCCTCCCTCCTTCCTGCATCTGATTCCAATGCCATCAGCAGTCAGTGAGCCCAGAGGGACTCTCCAAAGCTCCCCTGGCTTTCCAGTTTCTAATTTCTACCATGATAACCTACCGTGGGTCCAGAGAAAGGCAAACTCTTGGCCACCTGAGGGACAGGGAGGCAAGATACCCAGTCTCGCTGTGGCTGATGGTAGAAAGCACGATGGCAACTCAGGTTTCTAAGCCTCCAAAGACAGTGGGGCCAGGCATGTGCCTACCAGCTTGGGTGAGTCTATTGCTACATCTTGGGGAACTGTGTTAGCCGCCTGGCATCCGGTTGGTGACATGACCTGGCTCACAGTGAGAGTGTTAACACACAGAAATCAGCAGACGTTGCCAGTCAAGGTGCCTCCCTTACCCCAACCCCCAAGAGCTGGTGAACGTTTATCAGCCCACCACCCAGCAAGACTGTTCTCGCTCCCCACCCCTGCCTTGGTTGCTTGTAACTATTCCCCTCCCACTACACGCCCATCTCAAGTGTTCCTGAAATAAACCGCCAGAGACAGGTGATGAGAAGCCACTGGGGATGCGGGCAGGGGGGCTGACCCCCTGAGCCAGCATTAAGGCTCCGCCTCCCTCCTTTCACTGTCTGTGCTCCTTCTCGGAAGAAAGTTCACCAGCAGGTATTTGGATGCAAAGACTCATCACCAAGATCTTTGCACCAGTGCTCCGAGGTGCATGTGGAGCAAAGAGGCAACCAGGAAAATGGCTCAGAGCCCCGGAACTCTGACCTCTAGGGGACCACCTAGGGTCACAGAGACTTGTGGACTCCGCCCAGACCCCATGGAGAGCCTTGTGAGGAAGAGCTTGTGGGGCTGGTGGAAAAGGAGGGCTATCCAGTGTCAGCCAGCATCAGCGAGCTCAGCAGAGACCTCAGCTTCTCTAGGGTCACATCTGCATCGCCCCTTGAGGAAGCTGAAAGGAATCCAGGGCAGCAGCCTTGAGGCTGAGGGAGACGGAGCATCTCTGCCCCCATGCCCTTCACCAAATGGACACTGGCCGTTCTGTTCCATCAGGAGCATCGCTGAGCAGCAGCAGCTTCTCCAAGGACCCGGGGGCCCCGGATACTGGGAGTGGCACCGCGGGACCCCCGATGGGCATCCCCCTCCCTCCCCCTCTCTCCCCCACGGAACCCCTTCCCTCCGCAGCAGTAGGTTTCTCCCTGAACTTTACCCTTAAGGGAATCTGGTGCATTCTCTCCTACAATATTTATGACCCACATCAATTTTTCATTCATCCCATCACTCAGCTTCTCAGGCGAGTTTGGAAACTTTCCCTCTGAGTTCTCCTTCTGCTGAGGGTGAGATGGGGACCGGAGTAAAGCCCCAGGGACCTGCTGCACCATCCGCCCCGTCATCCTCCTGCCCAGAGAGCCAGTGTCTGCCACGTTAACTGCCAGCCCGTCCGCCCCTCTTTCTAAGCCGCTCACAATCTGATTACACCTCAACGTCCAACCTTACACTCCACCTCTGCGGCCCCTGGCCCCCCCCCCCACCCACTTCTCACTGTGATCTGCAAACACAAAGCTTCCCCTCCCTCTCTGGGTGGGGAAAGGGGTTCCTATTGCTTCTGACCCTGTCCTTCCTTTGGTGCATCTGGCCCTGCCTCATCCTCCAAGCCCAGACCAATTCCACATCTTCCCCCAAGCCACGTTTCCCCTCATCTAACCCCCATACCATCTCCTTGCTCATCCCTGTTTCACTTCAGCCAGTAATTAATGACTCAGTATTTAGCTGTTCTTTAACTATTCTCTCTGGCTGAAATGTAAGCTCCCTAAAGACAGAGTCTGCACTTTCACACTTCTGTGGCCTGGTTCCCATGGGGCTTACGGTATATAGCACCAGCTACGTAGCAGGTGCTTCATAAATAACTAGATACAGAAATAAATAGCAAAGAATAAAATAACATAATAAAATGATAAATAATAATATAATTATAAATAAACGATTTAATACATAACTTGGTGGAAATCATTTGGACTTTTCTCTAATTTCTACCATGGGTCTTGGTAGAAGACCCATGGTAGAAATTATTATAATTGGGTCTTGTTTTTATCTGGTCTAATCTCAGATGTAATGACGATAATACAGAGATGTTCTTATCTCTGAGAAATACGATAGTATGTTAATTATATTAATAATAATAACGATTGCTCCAATTTATTGAGCCCTTACTCTGTGCTGGAAGCAGCAAAGTGTTTTGCAGGCACTATCTAGCTGACCTTTCAGGTAAGTGTTGTTATAACCCCCATTTCACAGGTGAAACACAGAGAGGTTGTGACTTGTCCAAGGACACACAGCTAATACGCGTTAGAGCAAATGCTCAACAGCTGTAGCTCAGACCAGGGCCCATGCTTAAACGTCGCCTCGTTCCTGCCACAGCTAGTAGCCCTGCATCCCTACATCCCTGCGCACAGTCTCCAGGAGGGCAGCCTGAGGTGTGGACAATGCAGTAGCCACCAAAGGCCAGTGCAACCAGCCCAGCGAAAGAGGAGAACCTTCAGGTAAATATGGGGAATGAGCATAAACACTTATATCTGCTCCCGCCTGAAATACCAGAAATGTTACGTAAAGGAATAACAAAAGGGTCGCTCCCCAAAGACAGGGAGAGGAGGGGAAGCCACAGCATCAACACGACACAACAACCAAGACCCAACACAGCCAAAATTAAATAAATAAAATAAATTTAAAAAAATTATATCAGAAACGAAAGTACTTCTATTTAGAGACAGATTCAGCAGTAAGGATACTGACAGCAACAGAGAAAAAACAAAAGAAAAAAAACATTAAAAATTAGAGAGTACAACACAATGAGAAAGGCACAGCCCAGGTTCATTTAATACAGGGACAACTAGTCCTTAATACCTTACCTGTCTAGTAGAAATCACTACAATGCAACTTATTTTTACTGTGCATAATGTCACTCTAATTTATCTAGAAAGGATTAAATTGTGTTCAGCATTTTCTTTTTAAGAAGCATGAACTCGTTAAATTTAAAAGTGTTTTAGTTAAAATGTTTATAACATAGAATCCTAAAATAGTTTTCTCCTGATAGTCTGCCTTCCTCTATATGTACAAGCAGTCATACGTGATGATCTGACTGGACCTGTTTAGAAAGAAAAGGCAACTCTGCCCAAGAAGCTACTTTGCATGAACCTGAGATGAGGTGGAAGAAGGAAAATCACTGGACTGACTGAAGCAGAGTGATGATTAGGGATCAATGAAAATAGAACAGTAAACTGAGGGCCATGAATCCTGGCACAGCAAACAGGAGTAAATGAAAGTTTTCAGGAAAATAGTTATGTGGGATGCAATATGCAGTCAACTAACCTTTGACCACGGTGCCCAAAACACAAAATGGGGAAAGGATAGTCTATTCAATAACTGGTGTTAGGAAAATTGATACCCACATGCGAAAGAATACCATAGACAAAAATTAACTTGAAATGGATTAAGGACTTAAATGTAAGACCTGAAACCATAAAACTTCTAGAAGAAAACATAGGTGGTAAGCTATTTGACACAGGTCTTCGCCATATCTTTCTGGATTTGACACCAAAAGCACAAGCAATAAAAGTAAAAATAAACAAGTAGAACTACATCAAACTAAAAAGTTTCTGCGCAGCAAAGGAAACAACCAACAAAATGAAAAGGCAACCTATAGAATGTGAGAAAACATTTGCAAACTACCTATCAGATAAGGGATTAATATCCAAAGCATGCAAAGAACTCATATGCCTCAATAGCAAAATTAAAAAAAAAATTCCAATTAAAAAGTGGGCAGAGGACCTGAATAGACAGTTCCCCAAAGAAGACATACAAATGACCAACGGATATATGAAAAGGTGCTCAACATCACTAATCATCAGGGAAATGCAAATCAAAACCACAATGAGATATGACCTCACTACCTATTATAATGTTTATTATGAAAAAAGACAAGAGATAACAAATCTTGGTGAGGATATGAATAAAGGGAACCCTTCACATCTCACCCCACCCCCTCCCCATATCCTCAAGTCCATTCTTTAGTAGGTCTGTGTCTTTAATCCCGCCTTGCCACTAGGTTCTTCATGGCCTTTTTTTTTTTTTTTTTTTTTTTTTTCCTTAGATTCCGTATATATGTGTTAGCATACTGTATTTGTTTTTCTCTTTCTGACTTCCTTCTAAGAAAAGGACTTGCAGGATGTGGTGGGAATGAGGTGAGCGAGGCCTTCAACTTCCATGCGGTTGCAGACATTTTGGAGGCAACTTGAACTCTTTGGATCATACTTTAATCCCTGATACCTAAGGATGGCGATCCTAATTTCAGCATCTGGGTGGTATTCATGAAAGGCTTCTGGTTGAATAAGTTAGGAAGGATGCTCATATGAATAAACCTTATTATATGCCCCAGTTTCTGGGCAGCCTGCAGTACCGAGTTCTGACCTGGGATTAGGATGCCTTGTGTGGAGCTAGTGCCACTGCAGCTCTTAAGTCTCATCCAAGATGGTTATTTTCCATGTGCTTTTGAGTAGCTGTTTCTTTGGCTTTCTAATAGCATGGATACTCAGCATAATCACAGACTCCTAGATATGAAAGTATCTGAATGATAATGTAGTCTAATTTCGAAAGAAATGAGATGAAAGAGGCCAAGTGACTTGCTTCAAGGTATCTGGTAGAAAAACTGGTGTTAGAACCTTGGTTCCGTGTTCTCAGTCCAGTGCTGTCTTGCAGTGCACTGAATTTTCAGAGAAAATGAGACTAAAGGCGGTGTTTTTCTATGTCCTCCTTTGCTCCTGGTACTTGACAGACCTGGAATCTACTCATGTATGTGTCAGGTTTTAGATCAGCAATAGGCTCACTGATTATGGAAATAATTGGGGAGATGTGGTATGTGTGAAAGTTTCAGGTAAGCGAGGCAAGGGGTTGTTGTGGTGGATTGGGAGATGTTTGCCAGTTCAACTCACATTTCTGCAGTGCGTGATGGGACTTGGGGCTCTTCTTTCTGTAGCTTATTAACAGATAAGCTGTTTCGCTGCTGGAGCTGCTGAATCTACAATAGCATGAATCAGCAAGAAGGAGGTGTGATTAGTCACGTGGACTTAGGCCTTTCCCATTGCCAAGGCTTGATATATTCACATCTTCCACTTTTTTTTTTCCTTCCGGTTTTACTGAGATATAATAATTGACATACAGCACTGTAAAAGTTGAAGGTATATAGCGTAGTGCTTTGACTTGCATACATCATGAAATGATTATCACAGTAAGTTTAGTGACCATTCATCATCTCATATAGGTACAAAATTAAAGTAGAAAAAAAAGTGTTTTTTTTCACATCTTCTGTTTTTTCCTCTTTGTAGAGGCTCATCACATGGAATGATAACATGTTTAGTCTTCTGTGTTACACTTGGTTTAGTCCACGTAATTACATGTAATGTAAAATTACATACAGTGCAAATCAGTCAAGAGGCTATCTTTCCTTCCTCCATCTCTGAGACATGGGTGACCACAGGAGGCCCCTCTGTTGACATTTCTTGCTCTTGTCGTGGCCCTGTTGCCAATCAGTCTAAAACAATATTTTTCTGTGAATTTCTTGTGAAGTTATTTACATGAAAAGTTTTCTAAACGTATGTAATTCAAACTTGATTCTTTGTTTAATGCCAGTGCAATTTTTATGGACTAGAAAAACAATTATATGAATTCTAGATTTTCCCGGGAAATCTATAACATGCAGATCTGAAGTTCATATGGGACCTCTGTCTCCTCGTGAGCCCTAGGTAAGGTACAGTGAGGATGGAGAGGTGGATAAAGGAAGGAGTGAGTGATGCTTCATTGGGGAAGGTGAGCAAGGTGGCCAGATAGGTTTGTTTCATGACAAAGAGTGTGATTTAAGCACTTACTTTCTTTTGAAAACATCTCTTTTCACCATCTCCCTATCCTGATATCACAGGAAGAAGGAAAAAACCAAACAAACCTGTTGCCTCATTTCCTAAAGCAGTGATTCTCAAACTTTAATGAACACGCAAGTCACCTTGCCTTTTAGAAGACTGCCGACTCTGATTTAATAGTGGTGGGGCAGTGGTTCTCAAAGTGTGTTCCTCAGAGCAGCAGCTCTGGTTCCGCCAGCCGTGTTAGAACTATAAATTCATGGACCTCGCCTGACCTGCTGAATTAAAATCTCAGAGGATCGGCCTCAGAAACTGTTTTTACACATTCACCAGGTGATTGTTGTGTACCTTGAACATTTGAGAATCACTGCCATTGAAGCTATTCTCTTGGGATTTTCCCAGGCCTCTGGTATTTGCTACTCTGTGATTGGGCCTTGGTATTATTCCCTTGCTATTTAGCAATTGAAACTTTTGGGCAGAGATGTTACTTGAGGCTCCTGACTGGATGATAGTGTCCAGCAAGTTAACTGGCTCTATTAAAGTATGTTTCTTAGTCCTTCACCACTCTCTCTGTTATAACCCTGATACTTTGTACAGCAAAGATGCCATTTCATGGAATCATGAACATCAGTACCATGGCTAGACACCATACATAACATGGCGATCGGGTAATACCTTAAAAGGTAGACTGAAAAAGAAACCGACGAAATAAAACACCCCAGAAGAAAACGCTCTTGTAGATTTTCAGGGGTTTTACATCTTAATATCAACTGAGTCCCAATTCACAGATAGTTTCAATCATATTAGTAGCCAGTGGGTGTTGTTACCTAGGTTCTATGCCTGCTTGGTTCAGATGAGTGCAAACATGCTTAGCAGTGCCTTTACCAGTGTTGCCATTACTGGTGAAGGAAGAATATTTTATAATAGGGATTGGATTCTCTCAGAAGTCAGTTTTCTTAAGGTATTTGCAAAGGATGAATGTTACCTCCTACAGTGTTTCAAGAGCTCTAACTTTAACTTTCTGAAAGTTTTATTGATTTCTTCCAAAGGCTATAGCTGGAGAAATACGCACTGTATGTTTGTCAGATTGGTTACAGGGTCTCCAATATAGGTGGGCTGAGGCTGTGTTTGTGCTTTTCCTCTGGGAGGTTTTTCATCTTAGAGAAAGGATCCATGTGTTTTGTGAATCTCTATAAAGCAATGAGAGGAGTTCAAAATGTATTAGAGTATTCGACAAGTGCTCCAAAGAGGGCTATTTGGGCACAAGGTCTAGATGCTAATGTATTATGTTCTTTGAAAACAGCTTAAATGTAAGTACATATAAGAACCCTAGTTAAGATTTAAGGGTAATGCTGTAAGATCTCTCATAAAGGATTCACAAAAAGTGCTGCAATTTTGTAACCTTTCCAGAAGCAATACAGTGTATGTTCACCCCTCATTTGCAACTTGAAGAAATTTATCCAGTTTATGCGGAAAATTGAAAAGAAGCAGATGCTTATTCCTAAGCTAGAGTTTTGAAGGCCAACAATTAAAATAAACATGTCTCTGCCAAAACTTGAACTAAATTAAAAAATTTAGCATATAAATTAAAGCTTACTTAAAACTAAATTTATCAAGGAAATACATTTGTTTTGCATTACTGATTTCAATTATTGTGAAAAGGCTTCATTTTTATGGAACACTGAAGATTTTTCAAAGTTTCCAACAATTTATTAGACAATTGCACCACTGAAAAGGAGTTACGAGTGTCTGGCTTAAATGTATGAACTATTAGCACATCGTTGATGAGCTTAGAGAGAGATGTTAAAGCAGCCATTATCCTCCTGCAGGTTCATGTTCCTATTCCCAGGGGACTGTAAGAAACTGGTTTGTAGCCTGAAAACAGATAAAGCCGTGGGCTGAGGATATACATAGCATCTCTTCTCTCCTATTCGTTTGTTCTTTCTCTTGGGAATCTGCATTTTGGGACATTGCTGATGAATTGCTGTCAGGCATGGGTACTCTTAGTTTATTGCCATAGAAGAAGAGAGAGATTACTTCCTTGTTTGCAGTACCTGTCTGCTCTAGTCCTGTCTGTACAGTGTTTCCTAATTAATATTTCCTAAACACCTACCTCATAACTTTTTGTCATTTACTAAATATTTATTTAGTTCTTGTTTTCCCAGCTTTCTTGAGGTATAATTGACAAATAAAATTGTATATATTTAAAGTGTACAAACTGATTTGATACACCTAGACATTGGGAAATACTGGTCCTGATCAAGTTAATTAACATTTTCATCACCTCACATAGTTCCCCTCTACCCCCATACCCTTGTTTTTGTTTTTGTTCTTTTTGGTGGTGAGAATGCTTAAAGTCTGTTTCAGCAAATTTCAAGTATACAAGACAGTATTATTAACTACTGTAACCATGTTGTACATTGGATCCTCAGAACTTATTCATATTCTTCTTAAAAGTGAAAGTTTGTACGTTTGACCAACGTTTTCCTGTTTCCCTCATCTCCCAGACCCTGGCAAGGACCCTTCTCTTCTGTTTCTATTAGTTCAATTTTTTTTTTTTTTTTTTTTTTTTAAGATTGCACATGTAAGTGATACCATGTAGCATTTGTCTTTCTCAGTCTGACTTTTTCCATTTAACATAATGCCCTCCGAGTTCATTCATGTTGTCACAAATGACAGGATTTCCTTCTTTTTTATAGCTACATAATATTCCATTGAATATATATACCACATATTCTTTCTTTGTTCATTGATGGACACAGGTTTCCTTATCTTGGCTATTGTCAATAATGCTGCAATGAACATGGGAATGCAGATATCTCTTTGGGATACTGATTTCATTTCCTTTGGATATGTATCCAGAAGTGGGATTGCCGGATCATTCGGTAGTTCTATGTTTAACTTTTTGAGTAACCGCCATACTGTTTTCCATAGTGACTGCACCAATTCACATTCTCACCAACAGTGTACAAGGGTTCCCTTTATTCATATCCTCACCAAGATTTGTTATCTCTTGTCTTTTTTCATAATAAACATTATAATAGGTAGTGAGGTCATATCTCATTGTGGTTTTGATTTGCATTTCCCTGATGATTAGTGATGTTGAGCACCTTTTCATATAACCGTTGGTCATTTGTATGTCTTCTTTGGGGAACTGTCTATTCAGGTCCTCTGCCCACTTTTTAATTGGATTATTTTTAAAATTTTGCTATTGAGGCATATGAGTTCTTTGCATGCTTTGGATATTAATCCCTCATCTGATAGGTAGTTTGCAAATGTTTTCTCACATTCTATAGGTTGCCTTTTCCTTTTGTTGCTTGTTTCCTTTGCTGTGCAGAAACTTTTTAGTTTGATGTAGTTCTACTTGTTTATTTTTGCTTTTATTGCCTGTGCTTTTGGTGTCAAATCCAGAAAGATATGGCGAAGACCTATGTCAAATAGCTTACCACCTATGTTTTCTTCTAGAAGTTTTATGGTTTCAGGTCTTACATTTAAGTCCTTAATCCATTTCACGTTAAGTTTTGTCTATGGTATTCTTTCGCATGTGGGTATCAATTTTCCTTACACCAGTTATTGAATAGACTATCCTTTCCCCATTTTGTGTTTTGGGCACCGTGGTCAAAGGTTAGTTGACTGCATATGCATCCCACATAACTATTTTCCTGAAAACTTTCATTTACTCCTGTTTGCTGTGCCAGGATTCATGGCCCTCAGTTTACTGTTCTATTTTCATTGATCCCTAATCATCACTCCGTCTGCTTCAGTCAGTCCAGTGATTTTCCTTCTTCCACCACATCTCAGGTTCATGCAAAGTAGCTTCTTGGGCAGAGTTGCCTTTTCTTTCTAAACAGGTCCAGTCAGATCATCACATATGTCTGCTTGTACATATAGAGGAAGGCAGACTATCAGGAGAAAACTATTTTAGGATTCTATGTTATAAACATTTTAACTAAAAAACTTTTAAATTTAACGAGTTCATGCTTCTTAAAAAGAAAATGCTGAACACAATTTAATCCTTTCTAGATAAATTAGAATGACATTATACACAGTAAAAATAAGTTGCATTGTAGTGATTTCTACTAGACAGGTAAGGTATTAAGGACTAGTTGTCTGATCCTACATTGAATAATACGTCTTGCAGCTGATATTTGTTTTTATAATGAATGCACACGTGTGTTGGTTTAAATTGCTGTGTTGAGATTAATGTTCTCAGAAATTATTTCTACATTACCAGGAAGTGGTACATTTGAAGCCTCTCCTGTACCATCTTGAGATTAAAAAAAAAAAAAAAAGAACTTTCTTTTATTTCCATTACTTAAGTTTATTTAAACTTGTGTTTAAAAAACAAAATATCTTCTCAAATCCCCAGTCATATTTCCATGCAGCTTGGTTCTAAGAGTCCTGGAAACAAAGAACAGTATCAGTCCAGGACCTTTGCAGGAAATGTTCTCAAGATCACTAGTGCATCTTAGGATGTTAGCCCAAGGGCCAACTGGGATATCAGGCCACATTGAAGAGATACTTTAATTTGTAAGATTTGTTGTGACCGTCAGACAACATATGTCTTTTGACTCCATTAAGGAATGTGTGAAGGCACAGCACTACTAATGCTACATTAGCTATCTGTCTTTAACTTTCAAAAATAATTTGAAAGCATTTTTAATGCCATTTTTCAGACGGCGAAAAGAAGTGCAAAGAAGTTAACTTGGCCAAATATAAGTGAAGGAGACGTGATTTTAGCTCGAGAACAAATGCTTTGTCTCATTACTGTACTGCTTCACTATAACAATCAAGATGTGGAGATTTCTAAAATTTTCACCATGAATGTTAAGAAAACACTAGATTGCATGATGTGTTACAGAAACACCCACTAAAATCCACTGAAGTAAGAAGTTGTGAATTCTCTCTGTACTTTGATAAATTCCCCTTGGGAGCACACCGGTTTGGAATCAAGAACGCTTGGTTCTAGTCCTAACATCTGCATTCTGTGGGTCTCAGTTTTTAATATTAAAACTCTCCAAGGCCCCTTCTTAGTGCAGTGATACATGCCTATGGAATTGGGGCTTTTTGCGTGCTTTATGAAGTATTTTAGAGCCAGCTGGCCTGGCACTTTACACTGGAGGAAAAAGTAGCCATTAAGGTCTTAAATTTGTCCCGTGTAGTAAAGACTGAAGGTGAAGATGAGAAGTTTTGTTTTCTTAGGTTTTGTTGAAGCAGGCTGCTACTGACTGCTGCCCTGGGATGCTTGGGATTCGTCATAGGGCCGGAGGCTGTGCCTGCCGGTCTGGCAGTGGGCCATCCTGGCGAAGCACAGCACAGGGGCTGGTGTGCGCTGCCACGTGAAGTATTAGATAACTGCCCAGAAGAGCTGCCATACATGCAGAGGAGGGGGTATTAGGGGCTGCCCATGGTAGTCATAAAATGATAGATATGAATCTAATCTTAGAAAAGCGAGTTGAACTCCCTCACTTTTAGTTGGGGCTCAAGGAAGTGAGGAAAGTTGTGCAAGTTTGTACCTTTAGTGTGAAAGTTGAGGATGGAATTCGGGTCTCCTGACTACTTATCTAACTCACCACTTACACTCATTTATGCTAAATACCATGCCTCCTTTTGCTCCCACAGGAATATGGTCACTTGGTGAATTTATGTTCATTTATT
Source organism: Balaenoptera ricei (assembly GCF_028023285.1). Classification (NCBI taxonomy): domain Eukaryota; kingdom Metazoa; phylum Chordata; class Mammalia; order Artiodactyla; family Balaenopteridae; genus Balaenoptera; species Balaenoptera ricei. The sequence continues at coordinate 57,521 of NW_026777681.1, forward strand.
TCATGTACAACCTGAAATGCCTCTTCTTGCTTATCAAATCAACATAAAGCACTTGAAAATTGGATTCAAGCTTAGACAACAGACACAGTGACGTATTAAGATCATTTTATGCCGTATCATGATGATTTTTAGGGTGTTAATTAATTTCCGCTCAAGGAAGCATAAACAGCAACTACATGCAGGTAAAAGACAATAGACAAAAAGGTAGCAGTAAATGGTTGCCCTTTGGGTTCCACAGGGCTTGTGTTAGATAAGGTCTTACTTTGCATAGTTATGCGGTAAAGAAGAAGTATACTCCCCACTAGTAAATATTTCAGAGATGCTAAATTGGGAAACTGGCAAATTGCAGGTATGAATGGATGAGTACAGTGTGCTCAATGAATAAGGAATCAAAAGGAATCAGAAGGAATCGAAAGAATGTAGGCACCTTAAATGTATTCAGGTACAAAGAAATCACCACAAACGAGACCATGATGGAGGAGAGGTACTGGCTTGTCAATAGATTTGGGTTTGCAGTTTGGAAACCACTCTGTAAACTCCACAAAAACTGATAATTGTGCTAGTAACCTTGGTGTTGATAATCATAATCTGGGTATTCAGATTTACTGGCATGACATTATGCAAATCAGTTAACCTTTCTGAAAATCTAATTCCTCATCTGTGAAGGAGTTGGATTAGAAGATATTTCCTGGCTTAAATAACCACTGTTGGACAAAGAATCTTATAATTAGTATCTGCAGCTCTTCAGGAGGGAAAAAAATAACGATAATTGATAACTTCAATGAGTAACTTTATTTCTTTGAGTTATGGGATAGTCATGCTTTTTTCAGTCGTCATAGATACTCCCCATCGCCTAAGATTATAAATATATGAGGCTTGAACACACAAAGGAAACTTAGAGATAGTCCACCCCTACTCGAAATTTTATTCTTAAGGGTGGAGAGGCCTTGAATTACAAAGTGACTTGTCTAACTGGTTAATGGTGAAGCCCAAAGGACTAACAAGGCTTCCCAGTTCTCCACACACAGGGCTCTTTTCTCCTATAGGAAAAGGGGTAAATAGGTTTTCTTTCTCATGCCAATTCAGGTTGATTAGTAAGGCCTGGCTGTTTGAGAAAGACTGTGGAACTGAGAGCCAGGTACTATAGAAAAGACTAATGTTATTGATTAGGACTGTTTGCTAGATAAACAGAACAGGGAAGTCACCTATATGTTTGCCACCTCCTCTCAAAGCTATGGTTTACACATGTTCCTTGAGGTTAAACTTTGAATATTTCTTCTGCCTTGCTTTTTAACAACCATCACTCACAATATTAATTAATGTTGTCTAAGGTATTTCACTCTAAGAGACGGCCTATGTCTCAGTGGACCAAACTTGGATTTGGTCATTAGGAAATACGTCATTCTCAGTGCTTGGATCCTCATTGGGTTTTCTTGAGCTGTTTTTCATTTCTGACGCTGCTAAATGTTTTAGACTTCTCCATTAGCATCATGTGGCCTGTCTGACTAGGATTTCAAGCTGCCAGGGCAGGACCACAGCTCTGAGTACAGGCTGGCTGTAGTTTTGTCCCTCATTATAAGACCATGGAATACAGTAGGAGAGGAGCGGCAGATACCTTGTCCTTTGTGGTTCCGACAACTTAAGTGCAATTCTTGGCAGCCTAGTTTTAGACTCTGATATGGGCCTTTTCTCGTATGATGTTGCAGGAAGCTTTCTCTTGCTGCTGACATGTTCTGGCTCCTTGGTTTACTCAGAGGAGTGGTGAAGGAGACATACCTCAAGCCAGGAGCCGCTATGTTGGCCCTTATGCTCTACTTTCTATAACTTTGCAGGATTTTGGAAGAAAATGAGAATATACTCTGGAACTGGAGATACATATACCCACACATAGATTCGTATATATATATATTTTTTCACTTCTTCAGGTCTTTGTCCTCATTCCTATCATCTGGAATTGTTTTGAAAGAAAAACGCATATTACCCTCATAAGGAACTAGAGTTTAACTTCGGAAACTTATAACACATTTATAAAAGACACAAAGTGTTCTCTCTTTTTAGAACTGTTCAAGTGCAAGTCAGATTTGAGTTCAAATGGAATGAAATGCCGGTTTATTTCTGGAAGCAAGTTTAGTTATTTTCTAGTCCAGATTCTTTGTTTTACAGATGAAAAAATGGAAATCCAGGGTCTAGGAGGGTTAAGTGATATGCTCGGTGGTACATTTCAGAAGAAACAGAATAGGAAAAAGAATCCAGAACTTGCCAATTTTTGGTCTCACGCATTTTATCTCACACCGCACTACTGCCTCTGGGTTTAGAATTACAACAGTTTGGTTTCCTTTTAAACTGATGACTTAGGTTTTTGTTAAGGTTTGATTTACAGTTTAGTAAAAATTTAATACTTATGTTCATTTTGGGTTTTAGCAAGTCAATACTATTCTAGAGTTTTATTTTTATTTTCTTTAAGCCTGTAATGGGCATTGAGGTCTCCCTGTGGTCTCTGGACTTCTCTCTCGGCTTTGAAGATTCTGCTGTTCCCTGCTCCATCTCAACTTACGCATATTCTCAACCACAGGGGAGTCTGGAACATGCCAGACATTATGGTGAGGCTGTTACAACGCTCACCCCGGTCTAAAACCTAAGCCACAGGAGACACAGACTTCTGGTTCCGCAGAAAGCAGGTGTTACAGGTAAGGAAGGGAGCATAATGTACAACAGCCAGATTTTAAACAGCTCTGCTCAGATTTCATATTCCCACACTCCCTCTAATTTACAGGCTTCTGTTCACAGGTAGTTTGAAAACCTATCTGTACCAAATTTAAATATTCAGTGACTTGCCTATAACTAATCATACTTGAAATTAAAAAAGCATGTGTGAACAAGCGATAGCACTAACTAGTACTCACAGGGGAATATTCCAGCTATATTACAATGAGACTTTTGGCAGTAAAAGCACTCAAGTACTGTTTCTTAAAATGTAAGGATTAGGTGTTCTTGAGGTAGAAAAGAAAAATCTATTCTTTGCAGATGGAGGGGACAATGAAATGGATTCACTAGCAGAGTCACTTTTATGGAAATTTGGATCTGTACTGTGAAATTTTAGTGTTTAAACAAGATCAGAGGCCTTGTAGGATGATTTTTTAACATGCTGGATTAGAAACACCAGACAGAATTGATTCCCAGTAAAATGGAAAACGTCCTGAATTAAAAAGGGGCCTCAAAAAAAAAAAAAAAGGAGCCTCACTTGGTAACACTTAATTTTCTAACATGAGTGCTCCAAACTCTTAATAACTATTTTAAAACACTTGATAATTTCAGGTAAGATAAATTTTACATAAGAATAAAAATGGACAGCGTATATGAATTTGGTGAGACTGAGCATACAATGTGGATTTGCCTTGGAAAACTTGGGCAGTTTTTGAGATTATTGAAGTTGAGCGTCTGTTGCAAGATATCTAAGTGAACTCTCCCAAAGCATTTCCTGGAAGCATTTGCCCAACAAGTAATCTTCAAACAAACGAACAAACATACATACCCACCATTCCTCTATTCCGTGTAATATAATCCATGGACCAACAAGAATAAGCTTATTTTCTACTTGTACAGTTTTTGGGTGGTGCTGCTTTTCCTAACCTTCTCACCATCTGTCAAGACATAACTTTCATTACTCTCCAGCATCACTTTTAACAGCATCATCTTTCTTTTCGTCCTTTCTCCTTCCCTCCCTCCCTCCTCCTCTCCCCCTTTGCTTTTCTTCCCTGCCTCCTTTTTCTTTCTTTAAAAGGAATCTCTTTTGACCTGTGTTTTCCTCAAGGGTTCAATTGTTTTTATATTTCTCTCCCTCATAATACAGTCTTTGGGGATTTAAAAATACGACATAAGTAGAATCTTCTGTGATTTCTCAGCAGAAGGGAAGGTATGGTTTGTATTACTTTCTCTCATAGGATTCTTTATGGGGTAAATATTTCCAGATGCCCCAAATCTCTTTGTTACGTTTACTATAAGAACCAACAACTCTTCCTTTTTCTGTACGGTGACATGATTGGGTCCTGGGATGGCTCCCACTCGTATCGCTATGAAAACAGAAGTTTCATAAACCAGAGATGAGTTACTTCAACTCAGTTTAATTCAATAAACAGTTATTGAACATTTACTGTGTCCAGGATACCATTGGCCATGGTGAATGATACATGATCCCTCCTATCAAGAAATTTGCAATCTAGTATGGGAGAAACTATGCAAATAAATGTCCAACCATAAGATGACTGCTACGGTCTAGTAACAAGCAAAGATTTAGGAACTCAGTAGGTAAGCAAAATAAGTCGAATAGTAAAGATGAGGCTCTTTTGTTTGTCAGTATTTTACTTTAGCTCTGTATAGTTTTGAGATATGAAATGGTGTCATTTTACTTTACAGTTCTTGTTACTTTATAATCATTACCACGACTTTGTAGTCATAGCTCATGGGTAAGTTGCTTCACTTATGTGAATGTTATGGAGAAGTACTATGCTTCCGGTAGAGTCTTCTTCAGAAAGAGATTTATTGATTTGAGTTTATAACACTGAATTATGGTGTGGTAATACGTTTTACTTCAACTCGAAGATAGCTACTTTATCGATCCCGTGGGTAAACCCTTACTCTAGATCTGGGCGGTGAGCCCTCTCAGGATCAGCTGTCACACAGCAAGAGATAAGACTTCCTGGATCAGTTTTCTAAAGTGACAGGTTTATTCCCTGGTCAGGACAGAAGATACTGTTTTTAACGAACAGGCTAGACTTCTCTGTGTGCGTATTTGTTCCATGTGTTTCGGGGTGAGGATGGGGTTGAGGAGTCTACTCTGTTTTTATGGGGCATGAATCTGGCTTAAAAATGACAGAGCCCTTTAACAGGGAAATTGCAGCTGGAAGACACCAGCAACTAAGTAGATCTGGGACTTGAGAAACTGTGCCTCCCTGGAGCTATCCAGGGTACTGAACCACTTCTCCTTATGTTGCCTTCTAACCCCGCGAAACAAACATTCAGACATTTAAAAATATCTAGCTTTTTTTTTTTTTTCTGACTAGAGAAATTCTTTAACCTGTATATTTCTGATAACTGTTCTTGCTCTAGTCTTGGCCAGCTGTAGCAGTTCACCTCTTGTGTCTTTTATTCACTAAACAAATATTTAGGTATAACCTTCTCTGCGTTGGGCACTTTTCTCATGGTTAAATTACTCAGATTGAATATGATTATTTTTGCCTTTTTGTGAAATTTGGGTTAAAGAAACAAATTTTATGGGATGCCTAAAGGATCTCAGGTTTTCAAGTGTCGTTTGAAGAACCTGGTTTCTGGTCCAAAGGTTGTGTTTGTTTACGTTTGTTTACAGTACTTAGAATAGCCCTTGGCATAAAATAGGCAGCACAGAAATTTTATTCCGCTGATGATCAGATTTATTTTGTGGAATTTTTTTAAAAATAAATTTATTTTATGTATTTATTTTTGGCTGCGTTGGGTCTTTGTTGCTGTGCGCGGGCTTTCTCTAGTTGTGGCGAGCGGGGGCTACTCTTCCTTGTGATGCACGGACTTCTCACTGCGGTGGCTTCTCTTGTTGTGGAGTACGGGCTCTAGGCGCATGGGCTTCAGTAGTTGTGGCACCTGGGCTCAGTAGTTGTGGCTCGTGGGCTCTAGAACGCAGGCTCAGTAGTTGTGGTGCACGACCTTAGTTGCTCCGCAGCATGTGGGATCTTCCTGGACCAGGGCTCGAACCCGTGTCCCCTGCATTGGCAGGTGGATTCTTAACCACTGCACCACCAGGGACGTCCCATTTGTGGAATATTTTTCTATACCATGTTACAAGGAACATATTTCTTTTCAACCTAAAGGTAAAATTCTTTGAAGAAAAATTTTGCTCTAAGTGCTCTAGATGCAACATGCACATAATCCTGATGAATGTAGACTAAGCATTTTGGGACACTGTCATATACATTAGGACCAAAGTACAGGCTGACCGGAAAGAAAGGGACCAGAAACTTCCAGCTCAGACTTTTCTACTTATGTATTTTCTCAACCATCTTTTCATTCTATTTTATTCATACTAGTCTATTCTGTATTCAGGTAAACAACCACCACCTGTTCACCCCCTCTCCTCCAAAAGAGGAAAAAAAGAATTTTTCCTTTGATGACAGCAACACATGACCCAGGAAGGTGGAGTATATTCTAAACTGTCCTTTTGTAATTCCTTGTTCTAAGGATCTGGCAAGACAAATTGGTCTTGACTTCCCTGGAAATGTTGGTTTCTTTCAATGAGTATAAGGGGTACAGAATCAACAGTGTTCCTAGTGTTCTCAAGACCAGTTATTGTATGGGTCAGTAAGGCTAAACCCTTCACCCCCAACCTGGTGTTAATTTAATGTTATTCTCAGTAAATATCTGAGACAGACTGAATTTGAGCAGAATATAAAGTATCTGGCTGAAATTGAATCAGGTTCAGTGTTCTAACATAGCGATTTGCCACTACCCACATCTATTTCTGTGGTATGCCTTTTTTTTTTTTTTTTTTTTTTTTACAACATGTACATTTAGAAACTTGGTAAGGTCCAAACTGTATCATAATTGACTTGAAAATGTCAGTTTCTTGGGATTGCCAAACTCAAACACTTTTCTTGGTATCTCAGTGAGAAATCAAATTTGAGGTTGAAGAGTATTGACCAGTAAGCTTCTTTTCTAGAGATTGTTACTCTACCTTTGGTCATGGACCAAGTTTAATTATTCCTATTGCTTTTATTTCTCTTTCCTTAGGGAAGTGATAGGCACTTGTTTAGTCACCGGAAGTTGTGAGAATTTGTGGACCTCAGCAAAGACCCAAGAGACCTATGCAACAGTATTGTTTTCCTACTTATATACCCAGACCCAGTTTGTTTTAAAATCTATTTACTGATTCCACCTGAGTTGCATGACTTAGTTGTAATATAATCTCTTGATTTCTTGAATTATCTCCAGACTGGACTTCATGATTGATTTCTTTTTCGCCTTTGACTTATTCAGATGGAAATAGGTTAAACAAACAGAAAAACTTGACTATTATTCAAAGGCTGAAGGATTCCTTCATTACTTCCCTCCATTTCCTTGGGAATCAATACCATTGGCTGTTTTCTTTTAGTTAGCATAGTTTTGCTTGCTTAATATAATTAATATAGTAATTTAAGAGTTATATATACGTGATCTGACTTAACCTTCCAATTCTATGGTGTAGTATTACTACTGTCATTTTATGTGTGAGAAAGGTAATGTTCAGGGGGAGTTAAGGAATTTCTAATGACCATAAAATTAGGAGTCAGGACTGAAGATTCAGACCCAGCTCTCTCCGACATTAGTCACTGCTTTTAATCACTCTTCTGCTTGCTTTAATATTTCTTTACTGCCCACATAAAGTGCCATGTCAGAATATAGAAATGGTTATTAACTGAGGAAATAGGAAATATTTTGATGTTTTTAGGGAAATTCAAAACATTGTAGAATAAAAAGCTGGACATGATTTTATTGGCAGTTTTATCGCGATGGCTTAAAAGAAATGAAGTTGTTCCTGAAGGTACCTAGTTTATTGTCGTGAAATATATTTGCTTTGCCTCATGCTGTGTTTTGTAACATTTGGTCCTGGTAGGGTTTATTTGTGCGTGTAGTTTAATATAAAGATCTCAATTTTAACAAATACTGGGAACTCTTCGGAGAAAAAGCCAAAACAGATGTGTTTTTACTCAGTAGTTTTTGTTTAGGTCTGAACCTTTGATAGGAATTTGTTCCACAAATGTGGTTATTACAGAAGATGAAGAAAGCCAAGCTGAACACAAAGTTAGATGACTTGTCTATTTAATTTTAGGTGATACTTGCCGAATGTCTTGAGAAAATATTTTTTCAGCTTGTTTCAGAATTAGAATAGACTCTGTTGACATTTTATGCAAGCATATATCTGTTATTCCTTTTTAGAAATTCGAAGTAAATTCTTCTTATAAAAATAATACACAATCAATAATACACGACCATTTTCTATGAGGAAATTTTCAAATGAAAAAACATTAATCTCTAAACATCCGTAACACCAACCAGTTAATATGTTAGTATGTTTCATTTGGTTTTTGACACACGCAAGTGCACACAAAACTTAACATATAATTATATAATTTTATATGTAATTTTGTGTTCCAGTTTTCTACTTAATTAATAGCATTGTCTTATTTTGCATTTCTGTGACTTCCAGGGAGATATAATCTACTTTATTGGCCAGTTCTATCTAATTTGGGGTTCTCTGCTTGTGTGTATGGTGTATGTGTGTGTATAATTTAATATATATATGTGGGTGTGTATATATACACATATGTATAATTCGTTTTCTTGTTTTAGAAAAAGATGCATTGTATTCCTTTTAATACATCACAACTTACCCATTTTATTGGGAAGACTTTGCACATATTAAAATCTGATATATTAGGACTAATCAAGAAGAGGTCAGTGTGACTAAGATGCTTTTTAAATGTTTTTTTGTATTGTATATAGCAACTGGAGCTGCTTTCCCAACAGAAATTTGAAGTGATGCCGAACCTGTGCTAATGAATAGATATAATTAATTGGAAAACTTCATCTGTTTTCCTACAGTGTCTTAAAGACTTGAAAATAATCCCTCAGTAATTTAATCATATCTCCTAGTTTTCTCCTTTAATGGTATTACCTAGCAATATTTTTTCTTTATTTTAAGATCATCTTCAGCCTAATCCAGATAGCCCTATTAAATTATCGTATCAAAAACCAACGATAATTTTCTATACCTTTTATTTTCATAGGGAAATATTTTGAGATCCACCAGTGTGATTAAAAAATAGAGCAGGTGGAAGTGGGGCAAGGGTGGGAATTGACATCTGATGCAAGAGCCAAGGAGGAAACCATTGTTTTTACTCTGGTCAGGTGATATCATGCTAGCCTTACATTTCTAAAATTTGAGTATCTTTGGAATTATATTCAACTGCAGCAGTTTAAGTTGTAAATGCTTTAATGTTTTCAAGGCATGTCTTTTAGTGACTAAACTTTTCTAGTGCATTTATTTCAGTAAGGTTGAGGGGATTTCTATTGGATGATCTTCTCCAAATGAGGTAAATATTCTAATGGTAACTGTCCTCCTGGAACACATATCTCTTGTTATTAAAAGTTTTCTAAGAGTACTGATGAATTTAAATGACTCACAGTAGCACAATAGGCATTTGAGTTAACCTGATTTTTAGCAACAACTTTTTTTTTACTGTGAAACTTCTTATTCCAAGATGTTGGGGGAAAAGGGGAAAAACTACAAAGAAAAACATAAAATTTAAATGAACTGCCACTACTTAGATAAATCAGGGTCAACATTTTTTTTTTAAACATCTTTATTGAAGTATAATTGCTTTACAATGGTGTGTTAGTTTCTGCTTTATAACAAAGTGAATCAGTTATACATATACATATGTTCCCATATCTCTTCCCTCTTGTATCTCCCTCCCTCCCACCCTCCCTATCCCCCGCCTCCAGGTGTTTACAAAGCACCGAGCTGATCTCCCTGTGCTATGCGGCTGCTTCCCACTAGCTATCTATTTTACATTTGGTAGTGTATATATGTCCATGCCACTCTCTCACCCTGTCACATCTTACCCTTCCCTCTCCCCATATCCTCAAGTCCATTCTCTAGTAGGTCTGTGTCTTTATTCCCGTCTTGCCACTAGGTTCTTCATGACCTTTTTTTTTTTTTCCCTTAGATTCCATATATATGTGTTAGCATACTGTATTTGTTTTTCTCTTTCTGACTTACTTCACTCAGTATGACAGACTCTAACTCCATCCACCTCACTACAAATACCTCCATTTCATTTCTTTTTATGGCTGAGTAATATTCCATTGTATATATATGCCACATCTTCTTTATCCATTCATCCGATGATGGACACTTAGGTTGCTTCCATGTCCTGCCTATTGTAAATAGAGCTGCAATGAACATTTTGGTACATGACTCTTTTTGAATTATGGTTTTCTCAGGGTATATGCCCAGTAGTGGGATTGCTGGGTCGTATGGTAGTCCTATTTTTAGTTTTTTAAGGAACCTCCATACTGTTCTCCATAGTGGCTGTATTAATTTACATTCCCACCAACAGTGCAAGAGCGTTCCCTTTTCTCCACATCCTCTCCAGCATTTATTGTTTCTAGATATTTTCATGATGGCCATTCTGACTGGTGTGAGATGATATCTCATTGTAGTTTTGATTTGCATTTCTCTAATGATTAATGATGTTGAGCATTCTTTCATGTGTCTGTTGGCAATCTGTATATCTTCTTTGGAGAAATGTCTATTTAGGTCTTCTGCCCATCTTTGGATTGGGTTGTTTGTTTTTTTGTTATTAAGCTGCATGAGCTGCTTGTAAATCTTGGAGATTAATCCTTTGTCAGTTGCTTGATTTGCAAATATTTTCTCCCATTCTGAGGGTTGTCTTTTGGTCTTGTTTATGGTTTCCTTTGCTGTGCAAAAGCTTTGAAGTTTCATTAGGTCCCATTTGTTTATTTGTGTTTTTATTTCCATTTCTCTAGGAGCTGGGTCAAAAAGGATCTTGCTGTGATTTATGTCATAGAGTGTTCTGCCTATGTTTTCCTCTAAGAGTTTGAAGGCATGGGAGAGACTTAAGTTACCCACAAGAAGATCCAAAGAATCATAGGTCTGAGAGTTTTTTAAGTGGGTATACTTGAGGATGTTTATAAGCTGAAAGAAAGTAGCCAGCAGAGGAAGGGTGTGAAGATCTAGGAGAGGAAATGATTGTTCATTTGTTTTCAAAAAGCTGAATACTTATCGTGTGCCTGGCCTTCTTCTAGGATCTGGGGTTCACACCATCTGTTATCTCTTCTGCAAGGACAGTTCAACTCATCCCCTGGTGAAGAGAAGTCAGATTATTCTTTGCATCCAATGCAGGTGTAGGAACTGTTCTGTACCTCTGAAGGGACTTTACTTAACCAGAGTAATAAGTTAGAAATCAAAAGAAATTAGAGCTGAAAGGACCTTAAAGGCCACTGTACTTAATTTTGCCTAATATTTTACATTGAATGTAAGAAAAGTTTATTGCAGAGCCTGTTCTCTTCAGAGTTCCTTCAGTGAACTTTATGTCTTCAATCCAGTGGGTCTAGCTCGTAGATTTTGGCCTCCTCCTCAATTTGCTTCTTCATCCATATTACATTTTGCCCGGACTATGGCAGAAGCTCCTGGGTGGTTTCGCGGCCCCTGGGCTCAGTTCCTCTAAGTTCATCTGCCTACTCGGGTTGAGTGATCTTCTAACATAAAAAGATACGCTTAAAATAATGCTGCTAATGGCTTGCCCACACAGAGTTAGTGCATACTAGCCGCCCAGCGTGTGCTCTGCACAGAGGCGTGTAGTCTGAACTGTGCTCGGCCAAGCCTCCTGGGGCTCTTTGGCCCTGAGGAAGGGGAGCTTTTTGGGATCACTCCCTTTATCTAATCGGTCCTTCAGCAGCGGGGCACCTTTTTCTAATCAGCGGAGGCACCCTTACTTAGCCAGTGGTAACCCCAGGCCTCATCACCTGTGGGATACAAGCCATGCTGTCTCCCAGGCTTGCTTCCGCCAACATCTCTATTTTCCTTTCTGTCTGTTCTCACATTTGGACCCCTGGCCTTTAGTCATCCCCACCTGCAGTATTTACAGTGCCCAGCAGGTGTCAGGCTTGAGTGTCTTTGCACAGGTGCTCCCTCTGCAGTTAATGCACCTCCTACTCCACCTCTGCATAGCCTCAGCTTTTTAGATTCTGCTTCAGGGTTATCATGAAGCTGTCACTTAGATATAACATTTTGCCTCCAAGGAACCTCTGTGCATAAAGGTTATGCTTCTTTATCTCATGTGATTCAAATTTTCACGTCCCTCCTTAATGCAGGCTTTAAGGGCAGGAGTCGTTTCTTATCCTTAGCACAGAGCAGATGCTTTTTTTTTTTTTTTTAAAGGTGCTTTTTAATGATGATAAAATGTATGGTTTAAATCACTCATTTTACAATAATTTTGCTTTAGGTTGTGACAGAAATAAAGTTTACAGAAGTCGTGTTCCTGCGATAAGAAATAAAGATGTGACCTTCCAGTTGTGTAAAGCTCTTAAATGCTGTGTGAGTGCGTCGGGTGCGCTAAGGAACCTGGAGCTAAATGGGCTAGTTCTGAGAGAGAGAGACTTAACTATGTTAACAAGGTAAGCCTTCATTGTATCCTGCCAACATTTGATAGTTGCTTTTGGGGCAAGCTAAACCAATAAAAGTTTAAACTTTTTCTCTCCATTAAAGGGATTGAATAAATTGGCCACTTTATCAGCACCTCATGCCTGTCACATTAATGGCTGAACTAGAAAATCAGAAGGATCAGCACAGGTTTTATTTTCTTAATCCTTACCTCAGGGTGGAGAAAGGTCAATCCCGAACTGAATCCCAAGTTTAGACCAGGAAGCCCTCGGGTTCCTTATAGTATCTCAGAAATATGGGAAAGTAGAAAGGAACAATAAAGTGTAGGGCAGATTAGCCTCATTTTCCTGTGAAGCTTGAGGAGAGGGAGGGAGGAGGTGGATGACCATGGGCAGTTGGGCAGGTTGTGCACTGTACAGCACCATAAATGTAGAACGTTTGCATATATTATTATGACAGCCTTCTGACAGATGGAAATGGTGTCTTGAGGAAGTACCTTTTTCTGTTTCTCTTAGAGAAGTGCTTCTCAATGGGAGTGATTTTGTCCCCTGGGGGATATTTGGCAATATCTGGAGGCACTTTTGGTTGTCACAAGTAGCTGATGTGTTACTGGCATCTAGTAGGTAAGGACAGGGATGCTGCTAAACATCCTACAGCGCACATGGCAGTCACACACAACAAAGAAACAAAGTCACACATTGCCTAGCTCAAAATGTCACTAGAGCCGGGGCTGAGAAACCCGGGTCTAGAGGATGAAGGTGAACCTCCCTGTCTCTGGTATCTTTTCCCTGCTTGTTCTGGAGAAATGACAGCTGGAGAGGGAGTGAACCATTTCTGACTCTGCATCCAATATGCTCCAGCAGCCTGTAGTACATCATGTACTCATAGGGCCAGTGTGCCTGGAGGAACCCAAGGCTACCTGATGGCAGAGCTGTGGATCAGGGTGACAGCCAACATGGGAAAAGCCTTCCTGCCTCCAGGCCCTCGGTTCACCAGGCCCAGGTGTCTCTTCCTTCCATCCATGGGCCTCTGAGATGAACCAGCTTTCCTTGTCCCTCCTAAGCTTCCCAGGTTGTGAGTCCTTGCCTCTCAAGAGTGGGGCACAGTATCCTCAGGTTTGCTTTCCACGCTGCCTCCTGAACCAGTTTTGGAAGGTTTGTGGATGATCAGTTGGGGGATAACAGGTAGAAAATTGAGACAAAACAGTGAACTCCGAGACTGGTGACTGGGTTCAAATTCCAGCTTTTCCACATGTCAGATGTATGGCCTTAGGCAATTCACTGAACATCTCTGTGCCTCAGTTTTCTTGTCTGTAAGATGGGGGTGAGAACAATAGTGCCCACTTCATAGGGCTATGGTGAGGATCGAGTTAGTATTTGGCATGTATTTGGCATGTAGCAAACAACATGTAAGCGGTAGGTGTTCCAGGCCTCATTCCACGTTAATTTTTGGTATCTGTATGAGTTTGCTAGGGCTGTCATAACAAAACACCACAGTCTGGGTAGCTTAAACAACAGAAATTTATTTCTCACCGTTCTGGAGGCTGGAAGTCCAAGGTCAAGTTGTCAGCAGGGTTGGTTTCCTCTGAGGCTCCTGAGGGAAGAGCCTGCTCCAGCCTCTCTCCTTGGCTTGCAGAGCGCCGCCTTCTCCCTGTGTCCTCACAGGGCTTTCACCCTCTGGGCAGGCCTGGTGTCTCTCTGTGTGTCTAATCTGCATTCCTTATAAGGACACCAGTCAGATTGGACTGGGATCCACCCTAATGGCCTCATTTTAACTTAATTACTCTTTAAAGGCCTGATCTCCCAATACAGTCACATGCTGAGGTACTGGGGTTTAGGGCTTCATCCTGTGAATTCCGTGGTGGACACAACTCAGCCCATGACACCTGACAAGGACCTGGTAACAACACCAACATGGTTCTAACCATGTTTAACTGTGATACCAGATGCAAAAAAAAGCCAGGACAGACCTTGAGGCCATTACTCTAAGTGAAATTAGAGAAAGACAAATACTGTATGATCTCACGTATACGAATCGAAGAAAACTGAGCTTATAGAAACAGAGAACAGTTCAGTGGTTGCCAGAGGTGGGAGTAGGGGGGATGGGAAAGGTGGTCAAAAGGTACAAACTTGCAGTTATAAGAGAAACAACTCCTGGGGATGTAATGTACATCGTGATGACTATAGTTAAAAATACTGTTTTCTTTTTTTTTTAAACATCTTTATTGGAGTATAATTGCTTTACAATGGTGTGTTAGTTTCTGCTGTATAACAAAGTGAATCAGCTATACATATACCTATATCCCCATATCTCCTCCCTCTTGCATCTCCCTCCCACCCTCCCTATCCCACCCCTCTAGGTGGACACAAAGCACCGAACAATACTGTTTTTTAATTTGAAAGTTGCTAAGAGTATAGATCTTAAAAGTTCTCATCACAAGAAAAAAATTGTAACTATGTGAGGCGGTAAATGTTAACTAAACTTATTGTGGAAATTATTTTGCAATTTATACACATATCAAATTACTATGTTGTACACCTGAAATTAATATAAAATTATATGACAATTATATCTCAGTAACATGGGGGGAAAAAAGGAATCCAATATCTCAGGTATAAAGCCTCCCTCCTCCTTCCCTCTCACATTCTCAGGAAGACCTCAGGCCCGGGCCTTACACCTGCCTTGAGTATATTCCTATTAACTGTGTCAGTAAATGGTAGGTGCTTCCCTTCCACACCTTCCTTTGCTCGTCATTGGAGAATATGCTAGAGCGACACTAGAAAAGTGATCACATATCTCCGATTTTTGTGGACAATCATGGTTTCAAAAATTCTGTCCTCTTGTCCACCTAAGAACACTGGTATTTTTCATACTACAGGTTCCAAAATGTGGTTCAGAAATCATGGTCACGGTGCCTGCCATGCCAGGATGGCAACTTGGAGGGCTGGGGAGGGCGTGGCAGGTGGCAGGTGGGGAAAGCCGGCAGCCAGAAGGAGGAGAGGACAAAGAAAAAGACCCAGGAAATTCGTATCTCTAGAACAAATTCCCAAATAGTAAGAGTTTACTGTAGCAGCAAGTCCTAGCCTCTAGTTTACTGCTAAATCTAGTCCTCAAGGAGCACAGCAGTCAGAACATTTAATACAAAATTTCCTAGCTCTAAAACGGAAATATTAATACCTGCTTGTTGTGTTTGGAAGTTATTTCAAAAAGTAACGCTAATATCAATAAAGCCCTTTATAAAAGAGCTAAAGGAACTCTGTAAGTATTACTTTTGTTTGTTTGTTTTTCCATCACTCTTCATAGCTGCCAAGCAGTAACGGCTGTCTTTGTACTGAATCCCGGAAGTGTCTCTGTATCCTGGAAGTATTGCAATGATCGTCTTCACACCTGCAAAATATTCCTGCACCGTGTACGCAAATGATTATGGCTCCGCTCTCGGGCCTCATCTGGGAGCTACTGCATGTGAGGATCAAATTGATACACATTAGGGCATCCTCAGCGGTCTTTGGCAAAGGCCTATAGATTACCTCGCTATCCAATTTGTTAACTGGACAGCAGAGCCTGAGTGGAAAGAACAATGCGCTCGTCAGTTGGGAGAAGCTCCTCCAGGTATCAACAGATACAAGCAAGGCAATCTCACTGTGCAGGTTGATTAGAACTGGGTTTGTATTTTGGACAATAAACTCTACTTATGATAGTCTCCCAGTCACTAAGTATCTCTGCTGTAAGAGAAAACTGGGGCTATTAACTTCTCCAGATAGAACCCGAGGGAAAAGTGATCATTTCTTCTATAAGCAGAAGGGAAGGTTCTCCTCAATAAAGATCAATTAAACATCTCTGTTAAAAGACTGCTTGGAGCTGGTGCCAAAGGAAATTCCACTGTATTAACCCGTGCTCCCTCCAACCCTCCCCACCTCTGTAGCTTGCACTGGGGAAAATTGTAAGAGGACGCTGGCTACTGTAAGCTTTATAAGGTGACAGTCGCTCTCACATCCGTGGCTGAATGATCTTTGATGTTGAGTGATTTTTCCTGCATTTAGCAGGGGTATTCCCGGAGGATGGCAGGCAAATCAAACGCTCCTCTGAATTCAGCTGAGCATCAATCATCCTCATGAGGGAGTAAAAAAAAGAATATAACAATAGGTACCGGGAAAAATGATATGGTGGTCTGAGCTAGTAATTCCCAGGATGCAGGAAGAGTTTTGGGGGCCCTAGAAAATCCACTGCATAAAGAAAACCCGCCACAATCTCCACCAGCATCTTATAGTTACCACCTCATTCTTGTCCTTTAAAATACAGTGTGCTGTATTTTAAAATACAGTGTGCTTGTCCTTTAAAATACAGTGTGTCTTGTACATTAAAACACAGTGTGCTTCTACTCTCTGGCTTAGACTGCATCCTCTCATGTAAATTCCATCTGTTCTTGCTTGAGGGAGGGCAGACACAACCTTGACTTTATCCTCTTGATGAGAGTGATGTTTCATGGTGTTGGGAGGATTTTCATTGGGTCAATTGCCTGATTGAGACATTGCCTTAGTGAGGTGACAAATAGCAGGCATTAATGTCTCTTTTTTAATGGTATGATGAATGGTCTAAGAGAAGGGTCAGCAAACTGTAGCCAGCCGCCTGTTTTTGTAAATAAATTATTGGACCACAGCCAGGCCAGTTCATTCATGAATTTTCTCTGGCTCCTTTTGCGTCGAGTAGTTGTGACAGAGACCTAACGGCCCACAAAGCCAAAGATACTCCCTGGCCCCGGCCACCCCTGATCTAAGACCGTTCCCACAGTCCTCTGATGATAAGAATCACCCGGATCATTTGTTCAAAAGACAATTTCTGGGTCCAGCTTGGAACCCCTGAGTCAGAATCTCCAGGGAAGGGGCTTTGGGAAGGTAGAGTGAACAAGCTTCCCGGGTGATTCTTATCCCCAGGGAACTACTGGTCTCAGGTGTGCCTGCCTACCAGGTAAGGAGGAGGTTTTCAAAGAGGCAGTGGGGGTGGGGGGTTGGGCGGAGTTTGCCTTGGAGAGCACGGGCCTTGCGGTTTCACTGCTGGGACTGCATCCCAGCTCCGCTTCTCCCCGAGCTTCGCCACCTCGGGTAAGTTCCTTTTAACACTGTTTCCTCCGCTGAGAAGTGAGGGTCATGGTGCCTGGTTGGCAGTGTGTGTATATACGCTGAGAGCCTAATCCAAGGCTCGGTAGTGGTCACCCTCACTAAGAGGAGCAGCGCCATGTAAACACAGAAGACCCCGCTGTGGAAACATCTCATAAATAAGACAGGCCCAGCAGGGCTTTTCAGTAGTCCACGGTGTACAGCTGTTTTCCTCAGAAGGAAAAACTCCCTTAAAGGAATCTCCCATTACGTTCAGGACAGTATACGGCCCTTTAGAAACTCAGTTCTCCACAGAATGCTGAGTATTGCAAGAGGTTATCATTGGCTGTTTTAGGATATAGCTGAGTTTGCAAAGGAATATTTAATTTCATGATTGAAAACTCTGGTACTTCGCACGAGACAGACGTATATTCTGTTTCTGAGGTTAATGTTTTTAAAAACTCTTTGCCTGGCGAGATCAAGCAATTTCAGCCATTCGTGTAGCTGTTGAAAGGCAGTTTTTAGATAAATTGCGCATAAATCCTTGCAAGATACAGGACCCAATAATACTTCAGGTTACCAGGGAGTTTCATATTTTACTAAAAGGGGGAAAAAGTCAATCTTGAATCTTTTAGTCCGATGACCAAAGAATTGCTCCATTGATTTTGTTCAGCTACTCAGGTGGGTGTGCAGTTGATCCTGATTGGATCTTATTTAAAGTTTACTTTTTCTGGGAAGTATTAATTCGAATGTAGTATGGGTAATACTGGAATACGAGAGCCTCTTTAAAGCCACTTTACACAGCTTGTGTAAACATCCTAGGGTAGTTTCCTCTTAACATTTTCACAGATATAGAACTTGAGTTTGCTGTATGTTTTCCTCTTTTTAACAGAAGAGGGAGGTAAAGGCTTGGCTAAACAATGTACCTAAAACCCAGGCTAGAGGGAAATGGATTCATATTCTTAGAGGAACAGGTAAATAAGAACAGCGTGAATTCTGCCAGGTGTGATTTAGGTTTGTGAAGGAAGGAAAAAAAGCACACTTGGCAAATGAGTGTGGTTTGCTGATTTCTTTATTTTTAAACTTAGTTTTAAACGAAAGTACCAGTGGGACCCGAGAAAAACGAATCTGCAGAGGGCAGGGGGAGGGGTATTCTTCATTTTTATTACATGCAGTGTTGGAATCGTGCTGTGCCCTGAAACACAGCTGGATGAACAGGGTAGTTCAGGGTCTGCCTGGATTAACTCCTTAAGCAAATTTCTAGGCTGCCAGGCCGGCTGGTTGAGCTCCAGGCTGGTGGCTAGTGGTGCCGTGTTATTCCTTTCCGCTCACCTCAAGGCGAAAACCCGGAAGTGCCGACCACCAGTAGCTGCATGTACGCCTTGTGGAATGTCCAATGCTGAGAGATTCTCTTAGGCTCATGCCTCCTGTGCAGATGCTCCCCACACACACCCCCCCCTGCCAGCTCCCAGAGTTCCCATGGCTCACACCTGGTGCCAGCCAGCAGCCGCGGACCTGCCTGTAGGCCCTCGTGAAGGCCTGCTGCTCGTCCTGAAAACCTGCTGCTACTCGAGAATCCAGAGGGGCTGCTCCTCATGGGGCGCCGTCTTGGCTAGAGCCGGCCTACATCTTCTGTGGGCTTTGCCTCCGTGGTTTCCAAGGGGGCAAATGGGGGCTGCCGGGCCTTATTTGACGGGAGACATGAATATCTGGGCTAGGTTCACTTCAGAGATTCATTGTTTTCCTGATAGGTATGAGTGATAATTTTTGTTTGTTTTGTATGTGGGTGGGGTCATGGAAATACTTGGGGATGGTAATCAAACTCAGCTGAACTGAGTTTGCTGTCACTGAGCAGTGTGATCTTGGACAGGTCTTTTAACCTTTCTGGTCTCCATCTGTAGAATGGGAATTATAATACTAGTCTCATTTGCCTCTGAGATTGTCATGAAGAGACAGTGAACTACATATACGAAAGTGCTTTCAGAATGGCAATGTACTCTGTATGCAGTGTGTGTGGCAGATAGCATCCCAGTTTGAATTTCAATGAGATTCAGAACTGTGATTAACAAGGCAAGCAGAGCCAGGATGGGGTGAGGCAAGCAGGGTGGGTAGGGCGCTAAGTGAAGGAGGCACTCCCTCACGGGGGTGTTTACATGCGGCTCTGAACCAGCAAGACGCTGAGAGTCAGTGTCTCCTTCAGTTTTGCACTGTAGTCACCCTGCTTGCCTCACCCAAACCCCTGTCCTGAGTGAAAGTAAAATACATGCCCATGAAAATTATACATGTGAGATACACTTTTGTTGTAACAAAGTCCACCAGTACCTAATCAACCTTGACAGATGTTACCGCTGGGACAATTTCTGGGGTGTCTTTCCTGGCGTTTTTCATACATGTACAACCTTAAACTAGCTTTTGTTCTCACCTCATGGGCAGCACAGAAACATGGGGAAGAAACACCAGTCTGATCTCAAAACCTCATGCGTGTTCTAGATCTTTGTCATGGGTGTATTTGTAGACTCTGTGGAGGGGTCACACAGCACATGACACGGCCAAACATGTTGAACCTACGTCACCCAGCTTTCTCTCCCGTACACCAAGTCTTCAGTAGCTGCTCCAGGACCTCCACCTCCCCCGTCTTTAAAAGCTCCAGGTACTTCTTTTCTTCCATCTCCTGGTTGGCTGGCTGGCTGGCTGCCTGCCTCTCTCATCCACTACTTCCTCTTTCATCTCCTCTCATGAAGACTAATCTGGCCATTTGAGGACTCTTTATCTCTCTTACTGTCTCCCAGATCAGTTCCATAAAGGATCTGGGTGGTAAAAAAAGACTCCCCTTCAGGCATGGGTATGAGGGAGAAAGGTTGTCAGTAGCTCCATAGGTTTTGTTCCTGACATATAATATCCATATGTACCTCTTCCCGGCCCCTCCTCCACACTTTTGAAATGCGATCACGCTGTCCCTAACGTCTTCTAACTCAGCGGTCCCCCACCTGTTCGGCAGCAGGGACCGGTTTCCTGGAAGACAATGGTTCCACGGGGGAGGGGGCGGGGGGCTCAGGCAGTCGTGCAAGCGATGGGGAGCGGCAGATGAAGCTTCGCTGGCCTGCCCGCCGCTCACCCCGCCTCCTAACAGGCTGTGGAGCGCTGTTCTAACTGGCATTGTGTCACTTAACGATGCATCGCAGAGCTCTCCAGTGGTACTTCCAAGCTGATGTCATCGTTTTTAACAGCTGCCTGTATTCTACCCTGTCAGTGTGTCATAATTTAACCCCTTCTGTACTAGGAGATGTGTGTTTCTCCTTTTTCACTCTTGCAAATAATCTGCGTTGAAAATCCTCCTACACTTTTCACTTCCTTGTGTGCTTAGAAGTTTGATTTGCTGGGTCAAACAGGATGATGTGCATTTTGATAGCACATTATGGGAAGGTTGATTGTGAGCACGGCATGGGCTCTGTCCCTGGTATTTTTCTTCCTGCCCAACCTCCGCTAGATTCACCTTCACATACAGTTTTCATTCACAGCTTGAGGGCTGTAAGTAACAACTGTCAGAGTTGTTTTTCTAAAATACCCTCGGTAAGCTATCGTGTATGGCACCAGTGTGACTGCTTTGGGAATGGTAGCTCCCAGGAGGAATGAGATGTTTCCCCTACTCCATATGGACCATCCTGCAGTTTGGCCTGCGGAGGCCTCAGGGTGCTTGAAGGCGCAGGAGAGGGAGCTGTGTGGACCCATCGCCGCCCAGTGGCCGCTGAGAGGACGACGGCCTTGTTCGCAGGCTCAGGCACCAAATCCCTGGGAACTCCTAGGAATGCTTGAGGGGCACTTTACTGGAGGCTGAAGTCCTGCATGAACAGCAGGGAGGTGGGAGCTAGTGACATCTGGGCTACTGTTACAGTGACTCCATGTGCAGCCATAGGCTGGCGCCTGGGGCAACTCAGGTGACTGTGGCTTTGGAGTGAATTTGCGTTTTATGGCTCACATGGTATCTACAGATACTAGAACGAGACAGCGGCAATATGCCAGGAGCAAGTCGTTTCTGGGCAGTGCTTATCTGCCTTCAGGACCTCTGCCATAACTCTGTGGTCCATAAGTTGGGAACCACTGAGGTGGGATATTGGAAAGCTGAGTGCAAATGAAATCATTAACTCAATGTCAAGGGGAGCGTGCTCTTGAAAGGAATCCTGGGGTGAGTTCTCACCATACGGAAGGAACACCCGGTTGTTCCCATTCAGGATCCTAAAATGACTCCCTAATGTAACAAATCAACTTCTCTGGGCAGCTTGTTACCCCTTCATAACGAGTCCCCACCCTATAATGAGCCCTGTCTCCTGTGGCTCTGATCAGGGCAGGTGCTGTCACTGCTATCGGCAAACAGAAGGCTTCTTTTTGCTTCTAAGTCATTGCTTCTGCTTCTTGTACCTCCGTGAAACGCCACCTCCGTCCCTTTGGTAATCTAAAGCCTACCATCTTTGCTGCCCTTCTTAACGCCCACTGCTCCAAGTCCTCTCAGCAACTTGGGCTTTTAGTGACTTTGGATTTTGTGAACTCCTGAAGCTTTTACACTTGGTGTCAGACATTTGCTGTGGTCTCTGTTTCGGGTCTGTCACTTGTCTTCTCGGCTAGACTGTGACTTCTGACATCAGTGATGCTTCATGTTTTCATAGCTCCTTGAAGGGAGTTGCTGGACACAAAACAGTGTAATATTTCAGTGACTTGCTGCATGATAAAAAAAATGAAAGCCTTTTTGTAAATGGAGATGTTCGTATATTAGATCTGCTTTATGTAGACATTTTAAAAATCATTCATTCAGTCACGCATACACACGCACACACGCACGTACACTCCTCATACAGGGCTGGTCACAGGTGTAGGCGCATAGCCTTCCGCTTAGAACAGAGATGTGTTCCTGCGAAAAGCATGCCCACCAATGTGGACAATCAAGCTGATGGCTCATAAAAACGGAGCCAATCTGCTTGGATCGAGACTGGGCATCCAGACCCCGTGGATCACGTGTCCACTTTCCCAGGCCTGGCGTGCTCCTCGGAAAACACTTGTTGGGTGAGTCGTGGTCATGTATCTATTGGATTCAGCTCTGCTTCCTCTTGCGCTGCTTTGTGTTGACTTTATGTGAACAGTGGATTGCTGGCCTCTGGGTTAAGGGGAGTTATTTAATGCACACAGGCCAATGAACAACCACTAACTGTTGCGAGTTCAGGGGATCTAATATCTTGGGAGGATTTATACCAATTACTTAACTGCCTGAATACCAACCTTCCTATTAGCTTTATGATAAGATGCGCTTGGGTCTCACGTTTATCCCGAGAAGACAGCCTTATCCAAATCATCTATATTTTAGCAGGCAGTACCAAACTTCAGGCCTCAGAAACACATTTTAAATAATTCTTGCCATGCCATGTATTTTAAGTATCATTAAAAAGCCACTTTCTTACTTTTAAAAATATGTGTGCAGTAGATTTTGTGAAGCCTATAATAAGTCTATGAAAAATTGATTACTTTCCCACAGGTATAGGTTCAGATTTTTATTCTGCTTGCCAAATGAAAAATCTAGTATGCGTGGGTCCTTTATCTTATTTATGCCCTCTGAATAGAATCACCATGTTCCCAAACAAAGAGAAATGGGTTACTCGGATTGAGTAACCTAATCCCTTCCTATGGTGGGCAAAGGAGTTTGTGCAGCTCTAAACTAGGAAGCATGGATTTCCCTTTCAAATGCCTCATTTTCTTATTCTTTGCCTTTCAGTCAGCTCCATGTAAACTGGGTCAGAATATAACATGGGTGCTGAGGTGAGTTTCGGCTGCTGGTGGAATGTGCGTGTGATGGAAATAGGTCGCTTTAGGACCCAAGGATGATGCAGAGAGAGGTTTACAGTCAAAGATGATAATCGTTCTGTCCTTTAGTTAGCATTCCTGGTTTCTTTTCTTTTTTTTAACTGAACAGTATGTGCCAATGGCCCCCACGTACTTTCGTCTCAGTTCTCTGGCCCTCATTGCTACAAGTTGGTTATGGCGTTGGCTGCTTTCCCAGCATTCATTCTCTCCCTGATCAGGAACCATGGCTCAGCACCCTGGTTGAGGGATAGGGAAGGATGGGGTATCATCATGCTCCCCTGTGCCTAAGTCTCTTCTGAATTACTCCCTCTCCACCCTTCCATCTGAGAGTCCTGGATACTTGTTAAGCCCCCAGAACAGACGAGGTGGGGGAATTGGGCACCTTGTGCAGGTGACAGTGGCATAGATATAGCGCCTCGCCCATAACTAAGGTGGGACTAGAAACAGCCTTCTGAGCTGGGGTGGCGGGTGAGCACACAGCTCTCACTCCACAAACAAGGATGAAATAGGCAGCGCACAGAGGCTCAAGAGACCGCTGTGATGAGTAACTCTGAGTACAGGGGGCCACGGCGGTGCTCTGTGAGCTTGGACACTTACGCTGGGGCTACATTGTGGACAATCTCAAGGACCATGGTGGTGAGTGTGAACCGATTCGGCCTTGAGGGGCCAGGAGGGCTTTTCAGCTGGAGACTTTTGAGAGTGTGATTGGACCCACGGCTTTTGAAATTGTCTTAAAGAGAATTGAGAAGTTGTCCTGTTTAGTGGTTTTAAAACTTTGCTTTGATGATCTCCCCGAGGGGCTGTTCTGGTGGGAGGATCTGGGGAAAGAAGCCGAGAGGCTGGGACCTTGGTCTCCTTTTCCCAGTGATTCAGCAGTTCCGCTTCTGTTTTACTTCTTGAGCTGCCAGGTAAGAGTCCCTTCATCCGTCCTTTCCTCTGTCCTTTCCTCCTTTCCTCCCTTCCTGTGGTTAAACACATAAGTTGGAAACTTTTGTTAACTGTTTTTAAGTGTACAGCTCAGTAGTGTTAAGTATACTCAGTGTTAAATAGATCTCCAGACTTTTTCCTTTTGCAAACTGCAACTCTAGTCTCTTTCAATAACAATTCCCCCTTTTCACCTCCCTCCAGCCCTTGGTAACCACCATCCTACATTGTTTCTATGAATTTGACTAGCCAAGTAAGATTTCTTTTCAAAAAGCAATCAAGCAGCTGAGAAGGTTTGATAGCCTCCTGATGTATCCATCATTCCTCACTGTCTGCACCCGCCCCCCAGACAGTGAGGAAACTGAAATCCCAGAGGTCCTGGGAGGCCCAGGTGGCCACACAATGCAGATGTTATTCACACGGATACTTACGCCGGATTGCCAGGTTCACATTTTGGCTCTGATGCTCTGTATGTGACACTGGGCAAGTGATGTAACGCAGTGCCCCAGTTTGCTCATCGGTTAAAGGGACGTGATGGTAACAGAATCTGCCTTATAGCCTTGTTGTGAAGATTAAGTGAGGTAATCTACATAAAGCACTGGGAATAGGGCCTGACACTTATGTACGTGTCTGCTATGATTGTTAAGTGACTTCCTAGCATGACACAGTTCCTTGTAAGGAGAGCTGTGACTTTGGGCCTACAACCAGCTCCCGTGGTGCATGTCTTTTGAGTTTCCACTTAAGACTGAATAGATAGATAGCTTTGACTGGCAAGGTTTCCTCCTACACATCCCTATCTTTCATCTAGGGCATGCCATTGATCTTGAAGGATGCTCCATCAATATCTTAATCCTCAGGGGGAAAGTCACGCAGTTCACATCATACAGCACAAGAAGGCCGGTCATGCGACGGCATTAATTCAACAAATATTTATGGAATGCTTTGATGTAAGGACACCTGGGGTAGATGCTGGGGACACTGAGCAAACCAGCCCCAAATCCCTGCTCTCGAGGAGCTTGTGTTGTCTTGGGGCAAACCTTTGTAATGCAGCCCTTTTAATCAATGAAATGTTTTTCCTGAACTCATCTAGCTAAGGAAGATGAAAAGTTTGCTTAAAAATATTCAGGTTTGGAAAGGAACTCTCTAGACCTGTTGCTGATGGTGCTTTCGAAAACTGGTTCGTAAAAATAGACACTAAAAATGGTGTAGAAATACTGGTGATTTCAGATTTGAGGCGATTTTTCAGATACAAAGTTTGCAAGTCGGTTTATCTCCAGTGCTTATTCTGGGGTTGCGTGTGCAGTACAGTCCCTCATACTTAGAACTCGGTAAGGACAGCATAAGACTCACTTTACCTGTGCTTCAATCAGATGTCAGGAGGAATGTGGGATTCCTCCTGCCTACGCCTCTCCTGGGCTTCCTCCTTTCCTCCTCAATGTGGGCAGATGACATTCAGACTCAGAGGAAGCAGAAGCAGGGGTAGTGCGGTTGGGACTGATCTTCCAGAGGGAAGAAAATAGGAATTGCCATCACAGGCTGGGGCTTTCCAGCGACAAGAAAAGATCTGCGGTACAGATATCATGCTGCTTGCTACCTCCTTGGCTATTTGGGTCATAGCCGGTGCTGTAAAGCACAGCTCTTCTTTCCTGGGGTCCTACAAGTACTTCATTGGTAGGTACTTCCCAACACAGCATCCAGGGTGTCACTGCTAGTCAGTCAAGGTTGCTGGGTGATAGGCATCCCATGTACTGTTAGAAACTGCTGGGACCTGTGTGGCGGCCTTAAAGCTAACGGACACCATCACCCGCAGCCGTGGCCCATTATTCATTGCCCGCTATCCCCACTTGTTTCCCGTTAAGAGACTGCTATTTTGTTCAGCTGGGGTGGAGAACCCTTGATCTTAGGGAGCAGGGGGGCCCCTCTTTTAACCCTAAGGGATGAAGCGTGGAGGTCTGGGCCAGTTGTAATAAACGCATTCCCAAACCTAAACCCAAACCCATCCTCCTTTACAACTCTAACTGTCAATGTGACACTGGCCAACGAGTCTGGTGGTTTCTAGGAAATATTTTTAAAAATTTCCCATATAGGACTTCCCTGATGGCGCAGTGGTTAAGTATCTGCCTGCCAATGCAGGGGACACAGGTTCGAGCCCTGGTCTGGGAAGATCCCACATGCTGCGGAGCAACTGGCCCCGTGAGCCACAACTACTGAGCCTGCGCGTCTGGAGCCTGTGCTCCGCAACAAGAGAGGCCGCGATAGTGAGAGGCCCGCGCACCGCAACGAAGAGTGGCCCCCGCTCGCCGCAACTAGAGAAAGTCCTCGCACAGAAACGAAGACCCAACGCAGCCAAAAATAAATTAAGTAATTATTTTTTTTAAAAAAAAGAGAGCTTTAAAACCAAAGGTCAGGGGAATGACTGCTAATGAGTTTGGGGCTTCTTTTTGGGAGGATGAAAATGTTCTAAAATTGATCGTGGTGATGAATGTACCAAAAGAATTTAATTGTACACTTTAATGGGTGAATCGTATGGTATGTGGATTGTCTCTCAATAAAGCTGTTATTTAAAAAAAAAAAAAAAAAAAGGTCTGCAGGTAGCTAGACTTAAATTATAAAAACAAATATTAAGCCTGCAAAAAGAAATATAGGGGATAAAAATACTTGTTATATTTATGCAATTTTAAAATAGCTAAATGCCGTGTTACTGCACAAAATTTCACTGGTTAGGAAAAACAACAAATTGGAAACAGTGTCTGCCGTCAGGAGTAACTGGATGGGACAGAAGAGACTTATTTTTTTCCTTGTATACTTTTATAACTTCTGATTTGATACATGTATTAAAAAAATAAGTGTACATATAATTAGTAACAACAGTGTCATACGTCTCCTTAGTACAAGTATAAACTCCCAGTTTGCATATTTTGTTCTGAAAAGAATAAAGAATGAAATATATATGTTTTTAAAAATCAGTCAAAGGAAGTAAAAAACTGAAAGATTCTTACATTTGTCTCATCTCACACTAAAAAGCATTTAGTCATTTCTCTGTTATTAGGCATTATAATCAGGCAGAATTCTTTTTTACCCAACAGTCTGACACATCTTTAAACAATGACACAGTTGACCATTCCCTCCTCCTTGAAAACTTCCTTTCCTTCATTTCTAGTACATCGCACTCTCCTGGTCTTCCTCCTCCCTCAATAACCTCTTATTAATCTCCTTTGCTGAATTCCTCTTCATTTCCCAAGAAGGTGTCCAGAAGGGAAGTTCCATGAAGGTGGGAATTTTTGTCAGCTTTGTTCACTACTGTATTCCCAAAGGCTAAAAAAAGTACCCAGAACCATACTCAATAAATAACTGTTGAATGAATACATGAATGAATCAGCACCTCCAGGCTCACATTTTGAAAAGCCATAGAAGTAAACTATATTCCACGTAACCTTTATGCTTAATCTACTTTATTACATTATATTTCTCTGAACATTGATAATCAATACACTGTTTATTATTTGATTAGCCAAAATACTTCATTCCCTGCTCTTTCTCCATCAATGTGTTTTACACAGTATGTGCAAAACGCACATTTAACAGCTCTTATACTACTTCTAAAAGCATAAACGTAGCATAGAAAAAGAGCAGCTGTTGCTATGGGAATTTTCACTTTTGTTTCTAGTATTAATGTTGAATTAACACAATGACATACTTTAGTAATTAAAAAAAAGGGGGGGACACCCCACTAGACTTAACTAAGATATCACAGTAAAGACAGCACCCGGAAAGTGCCCGAGGCCCGCGCGCGCCCGAGTCGCACTCCCAGGAGGCCGCGGGACGCCGACCAGGCGCGGTCGCGCGGGGGCGGGGCTCGCGTTGACGTCGGCCGGGGGCGGAGCTGGGGAATCCCGCAGGGGGCGGGGCGCGGTGACGTCGGGCGTCCCGGCCGAGCTGTGGCGGCGGCGGCGTCGGCGGCGGCGGCGCCCCGGCGGCGGCGGCAGCGGCATCCCTGAGCAGGGTGAGAGGGCCGCGGTGGCGGCAGCTCGGGGTCGGGCGGTGCCTGGAGCTTCCCGCCCGTCGCTGGCGCTAGGCCCCTCGGCTCTCCTCCGCCCGCTCCTCCTCACGGCCCTGGCTGGGTCCCGGCAGCGCGCCCCCGGGCAGGGCGGAGCCGTAGGTGAGGCTGGCGGGCGTGGGGCTGGCGGGCGTGGGGCTGGGGGCTGGCGGGCGGGGGCTCTGGGCTGTGGGCCGGCGCGGGTGCACACGCGCACTCGGCAGGCGCCGGGCGGGCGGCGTCTGTCTCCTCCCGCTTGCCCTAGGAGGCGGTGCGGTGCAAACAGTGGGCCGCCGCCTCCGCCGCTGCTTCAGGGGGCCAGTCATGCAGAGCCCGGGGCGAGCCGCCCCGAGGAGGCTGGCGCCCGCGGACAGGTGGGCTTCCCGCCCGGAGGCCCTCGGGCTGCCCGCACGGCCCGGGAGACCCCGCCAGCGGCCTGTCCGCGGTTCGCCTCGGCGGCCGGGGAGGGAGGGAGGGCGGCGCGGACGGCCGTCCTGGTCCTCGCGGGCGGCGCCACCAGGGAAGTCCTTTACAGGTCTTTTAAAAGCATTCTGTCTCTTCTCTATCTGGTCATATATATTTTTTCTTTTCTTCCTGCCTTTCTCAGAAAATCTCTACCTACCTAGCTTTAGAGCAGGAAATTATCCGATTGAATTCTAGCTGTTTCTTTAACAAGAAATTCTTTGTAATGGTATAAACAGAAGAATCTTAGTTTGAACGAATAAAAATGACTCATTTATGTTTATTCTGCATCTGGTATTAGTCAGGTTTATGGCTTTTATTTCCTAAAATCGTTCTAGAAATATTTATTATGATTTTGTTCCTTATATTTTTATCTGCATTATATTGTTATTTCCATGGAAGTTTCTGGACTGTTTCCAAATAAATTCCTTCGAAGGGATTGTTTCTGGCACACTGTTACTTCTGATGCCCTTACATTTGTCAAAAAGAAAATGAGGGTTTTTTAGACCTAAACTGAGAAGAATTATAGTGGAGGGAAGATGAGAGATGTATTTCTTTCACTGCCATTTATGTCTGATCCTGCGAGAGTACAGAATTTTTGATGGGTGTGTCTTCAATTTTGTGGACCCAGGCGTTGCCCACTGCCCAGCTCCTCTGACTATACCTGACCCAGCTGCTCAGTTTCTCTCTTTTCTGTATTGATCGTAGGTGGAGGAGTTACTGATGGCCATGGAGAAGGTAAAACAGGAGCTGGAGTCCATGAAGGCGAAGCTGTCCTGCACTCAGCAGTCACTGGCAGAGAAGGAAACTCATGTGACCAACCTTCGGGCCGAGAGAAGAAAACACTTAGAGGAAGTTCTGGAGATGAAGTAAGTTTTATAATATTGTTCTTCAGGCATATGCTTAGTTGAAATACTTGTCCTCATCGCTTTCATCTTCTGGCCCTGTTTGTCACGCCTGACACACTTAGCCTAATTTTAATGCTCACTTGTGTTTCTCACTCCTTAGAACAAATTTGGGACAGATCCTCGTCAACTAGAAACTTTTTTTTGCCTCGCTGTCATTGAATTTTGCAGTCCTCTAGAGTGTATGTATCCGTATGCAGTTGTGTCTCTGAAATTCCTAAAACCTTCTGGAAAGTTCTGGCAAGTTGTTGAGCTTTCTGAGGAAGATAACCATTGCTCCTGAGGTCATAGGATGGCTAGGCAATTTTTAAAAACATTTTTTATTATAAATATTTCCAAAGGTACACAAAAGTAGAGAATAGTATAGTAAACCTCCTTATACCCATCCCCCATATTTCACCATTAACATTTGCCACACTCTCCAGTCAGTTTTGACAAAATTGTCACTTTTAGCAGAACCATTGTTTACATCATTTTTGTACTTTCTAGGCATCTTGCAGCTTCCTTGAGATAGTCTGTTGTGAAGGCTGTATATATCTGCTGTGCAGAATACAGCTGCTGCTTTTTCTCCTCTGTGACTTTGAAAAGTTCTGGTTTCCTTCTCTTCAGAACAAGTATGTCTCTTTTTTAAGTCCCTTAGTACTTTCTCCATCACTCCAATCCCCACCCCTGTGTAATTGTCCTGCTCTCATTTTACTGAAACCAAGTCTATGCTGGGACCCCTCAGTTACCTTCATCACCTCAGCAGTTACCTGTGTTCTTGTTGTCTCTTCTGACTCAGAGGAGATACTGTCTCTCCTTCACCAAGCTCACTTCTTATTTCTATCACAGATTTAAGCTCTGGTTCCCTCCTCTGCAATCTGTCTCCATTAATTTTCTTTCACATAATCTTTGCTCACTTTCTGTTAGTTCCTTCTTCTCTGCAGTAAATACGCACTCTCTCTGACCTAAAGTAAACAGTCTTTCTGAGCCCAGCCAGTGCTTGAAGCTAACATCCCCTCTTCTTTTCTGCTACTTTGAACTATCAATACATGTTGAATATGAGAATTACAAAGTAGCAGAGGATCTTGCCATGACACCTCAGCATGAAGTTTCATGGGGCATGATTGTTTTGATATCATGACGGCAGCCCAGGAGTTGAGGAAACAAATATCGGGGTGTCCCCTGTGCTTATGGATTATTAGGACACAGTGGGAGGTTAAGAGAGCCTGATCTTTCAGAAAAGAATTGCAGGTGATGTGCTCTCGGAAGTGACAGATACTGGAGCCAGAAATAGGTTGATAACGCAGGGAGAACGGGGAGAATTTAGGGTTCTGAGTATCGTGATGAGAAAGTTTGCTTCTTACGAGCAGGTTAGTAGAAGCAGTTGAAGACAAGGTTTTATCCCTGATGATAAGAACGTAGAGGAAGGATGGGTATAATATTCGGGAATACAAGGTATCGATGTGATACTCCTAAGCACAAACAGGCCCCAGTAAAGCAGCGGTGTAGGAGTATTGTTTCGTTTTCTCTGTGTACCAATATCTTGACTTGACTTGTCACATCTTTCCCACTCAGTTCAAGTGTCTATAGCAAAACAGTGGTGGATTTGTAAAGGAATTTTCCTTTATTGTTAGGACTTTGAAAAGATATGAAAGAATTTTTTAAAGAACGCTTGACTTTAAACCATTAAAAGGGAATTGCGTGTGATTTTTTTTTTTGTTTTATTATTGTTATTATTTTTGGAACCACAGTACTAAACTTTCTTATGGACTTCCCTTGCCAACCCAGGTTAGAGATTACATTTCAGAAAAATACTGTGATTTGCAAGACTGTTTTTGGTAAGATCAAACACTCACACACTGAGGCATGGGATGAGTTATTAAAGTATTCAGAGAATTTATAAGTGGTATAGAAATTTGATGAATAAACATTAAATAAAAGTTCTAGAAATAAGGTGTTAAAACGTGGCTCTGGCAGGTGACCTGTCTCTTAAATCACCTTCCTCATTTGCTCAGGAGATACTACTATAGCATCATGCTGTTCTTAGATTTTCTACAAGTTTTTTGTCATGCAGATTTACTGACTTAAAGTTTTTAAAGTAGTCTTTGCTTTAATTTGCACTTAAATTTCTCCTTGTTGTTGTCTCTCATTTTCATATCTTAATAAAATGGTTGTTTAATACCTTTCTTTTAACAAATTAAGCACTTCAGGCCTAATCATCTATCCAAACATGCTGTTGAGAGTTGTGGCTGATCCCAAACTCCTAATGTATCCCTCCTCCACACTCTTTGCTCCTTTGGTAACCATAAGTTTGTTTTCTATGTCTGTGGGTCTATTTCTGTTTTGTATATAAGTTCATTTGTATCTTTTTTTTTTTTTTTTTTTTAGGTTCCACATATAAGCGATATCATGATATTTGTCTTTCTCTGTCTGGATTACTTCACTTAGTATGATAATCTCTAGGTCCATGCATGTTGCTGCAAATGGCATTATTTCATTCCTTTTTATGGCTGAATAATATTCCATTGTGTGTGTGTGTGTGTGTGTGTGTATACATATATATGTATAAATATATAAAACACATCTTCTTTATCCCTTCATCTATTGATGGACATTTAGGTTACTTCCATGTCTTGGCTATTGTAATAGAGCTGCAGTGAACACTGGTTTGCATGTATCTTTTTGAATTATGTTTTTCTCTGGATATATGCCCAGGAGTGGGATTGCTGGATCATATGGTAACTCTATTTTTAGTTTCTTCAGGAACCTCCGTACTATTCTCCATAGTGGGTGCACCAATTTACATTCCCACCATCAGTGTAAGAAGGTTCCCTTTTCTCCATGCCCTCTCCAGCATTTATTGTTTGTAGATTTTTTTGATGATGGCCATTCTTACTGATGTGAGGTGATATCTCATTGTTGTTTTGCTTTGCATTTGTCTAATAATTAGCAGTGTTGAGCATCTTTTCATGTGCCTTTTGGCCATCTATACGTCTTCTTTGGAGAAATGTCTATTTAGATCTTCTGCCCATTTTTTGATTGGGTGGTTTGTTTTTTGATATTGAGCTGTATGAGCTGCTTGTATATTTTGGAGATTAATCCTTTGTCAGTTGCTTCATTTGCAAATATTTTCTCCCATTCTGAGGGTTGTCTTTTCATCTTGTTTATGGTTTCCTTTGCTGTGCAAAAGCTTTGAAGTTTCATTAGGTCCCATTTGTTTATTTTTGTTTTTATTTCTATTACTCTAGGAGGTGGGTCAAAAAGGATCTTGCTGTGATTTATGTCATAGAGTGTTCTGCCTCTGTTTTCCTCTAAGAGTTTTATAGTGTCTTGCCTTACATTTAGGTCTTTAGTCCATTTTGAGTTTATTTTTGTGTATGGTATTAGGGAGTGTTCTAAGTTCATTCTTTTACATGTACCTGTCCAGTTTTCCCAGCACCACTTATTGAAGAGGGTGTCTTTTCTCGAATGTATATTCTTGCCTCCTTTATCAAAGATAAGGTGACCATATGTGCGTGGGTTTATCTCTGGGCTTTTTATCCTGTTCCACTGATCTATATTTCTGTTTTTGTGCCAGTACCATACTGTCTTGATTACTGTAGCTTTGTAGTGTTGTCTGAAGTCAGGGAGCCTGATTCCTCCAACTCCATTTTTCTTTCTCAAGATTGCTTTGGCTATTCGGGGTCTTTTGTGTTTCCATGCAAGTTGTGAAATTTTTTGTTTTAGTTCTGTGAAAAATGCCATTGGTAGTTTGATAGGGATTGCACTGAATCTGTAGATTGCTTTGGGTAGTATAGTCATTTTCACAGTGTTGATTGTGGATTTGTCCATTTCTTCCAGGTTGTCCATTTTATTGGCGTATGGTTGCTTGTAGTAATCTCTCATGATCCTTTGTATTTCTGCAGTGTCAGTAGTTACTTCTTTTTCATTTCTAATTCTATTGATTTGAGTCTTCTCCCTTTTATTCTTGATGAGTCCGGCTAATGGTTTATCAATTTTGTTTATCTTCTCAGCGAACCAGCTTTTAGTTTTATTGGTCTTTGGTATCGTTTCCTTCATTTCTTTTTCATTTATTTCTGATCTGATCTTAATGATTTCATTCCTTCTGCTAACTTTGGGGTTTTTTTGTTCTTCTTTCTTTCTTTTTTTTTTTTAAACATCTTTATTGAGGTATAATTGCTTTACAATGGTGTGTTAGTTTCTGCTTTATAACAAAGTGAACCAGTTATACATATACATATGTTCCCATATCTCTTCCCTCTTGCATCTCCCTCCCTCCCACCCTCCCTATCCCACCCCTCTAGTTGGTCACAAAGCACTGAGCTGATCTCCCTGTGGTATGCGGCTGCTTCCCACTAGCTATCTGTTTTACATTTGGTAGTGTATATATATCCATGCCACTCTCTCACCCTGTCACATCTCACCTCTCCCCCTCCCCATATCCTCAAGTCCATTCTCTAGTAGGTCTGTGTCTTTATTCCCGTCTTGCCACTAGGTTCTTCATGACCTTTTTTTTTTTCCCTTGGATTCCATATATATGTGTTAGCATACTGTATTTGTTTTTCTCTTTCTGACTGACTTCACTCTGTATGACAGACTCTAACTCCATCCACCTCATGACAAATACCTCCATTTCATTTCTTTTTATGGCTGAGTAATATTCCATTGTATATATGTGCCACATCTTCTTTAGCCATTCATCTGATGATGGACACTTAGGTTGCTTCCATGTCCTGGGTATTGTAAATAGAGCTGCAATGAACATTTTGGTACATGACTCTTTTTGAATTATGGTTTTCTCAGGGTATATGCCCAGTAGTGGGATTGCTGGGTCGTATGGTAGTTCTATTTTTAGTTTTTAAAGGAACCTCCATACTGTGCTCCATAGTGGCTGTATCAATTTACATTCCCACCAACAGTGCAAGAGTGTTCCCTTTTCTCCACACCCTCTCCAGCATTTATTGTTTCTAGATTTTTTGATGATGGCCATTCTGACCAGTGTGAGATGATATCTCATTGTAGTTTTGATTTGCATTTCTCTAATGATTAATGGTGTTGAGCATTCTTTCATGTGTCTGTTGGCCATCTGTATATCTTCTTTGGAGAAATGTCTATTTAGGTCTTCTGCCCATTTTTGGATTGGGTGGTTTGTTTTTTTGTTATTGAGCTGCATGAGCTGCTTGTAAATCTTGGAGATTAATCCTTTGTCAGTTGCTTCATTTGCAAATATTTTCTCCCATTCTGAGGTTTGTCTTTTGGTCTTGTTTATGGTTTCCTTTGCTGTGCAAAAGCTTTGAAGTTTCATTAGGTCCCATTTGTTTATTTGTGTTTTTATTTCCATTTCTGTAGGAGGTGGGTCAAAAAGGATCTTGCTGTGATTTATGTCATAGAGTGTTCTGCCTCTCTTTTCCTCTAAGAGTTTGATAGTGTTTGGCCTTACACTTAGGTCTTTAATCCATTTTGAGTTTATTTTTGTGTATGGTGTTAGGGGAGTGTTCTGATTTCATACTTTTACATGTACCTGTCCAATTTTCCCAGCACCACTTATTGAAGAGGCTGTCTTTTCTCCACTGTATATGCTTGCCTCCTTTATCAAAGATAAGGTGACCATATGTGCGTGGGTTTATCTCTGGGCTTTCTATCCTGTTCCATTGATCTATATTTCTGTTTTTGTGCCAGTACCAAACTGTCTTGATTACTGTAGCTTTGTAATATAGTCTGAAGTCAGGGAGCCTGATTCCCCCAACTCCATTTTTCGTTCTCAAGATTGCTTTGGCTATTCGGGGTCTTTTGTGTTTCCATACAGATTGTGAAATTTTTTGTTCTAGTTCTGTGAAAAATGCCAGTGGTAGTTTGATAGGGATTGCATTGAATCTGTAGATTGCTTTGGGTAGTAGAGTCATTTTCACAATGTTGATTCTTCCAATCCAAGAACATGGTATATCTCTCCATCTATTTGTATCATCTTTAATTTCTTTCATCAGTGTCCTATAATTTTCTGCATACAGGTCTTTTGTCTCCTTAGGTAGGTGTATTCCTAGATATTTTATTCTTTTTGTTGCAGTGGTAAACGGGAGTGTTTCTTAATTTCACTTTCAGATTTTTCATCGTTAGTATATAGGAATGCAAGAGATTGCTGTGCATTAATTTTGTATCCTGCTACTTTCCCAAATTCATTGATTAGCTCTAGTAGTTTTGTGGTAGCATCTTTAGGATTCTCTGTGTGTAGTATCATGTCATCTGCAAACAGTGTCAGCTTTACTTCTTCTTTTCTGATTTGGATTCCTTTTATTTCTGTTTCTTCTCTGATTGCTGTGGCTAACACTTCCAAAACTATGTTGAATAATAGTGGTGAGAGTGGGCAACCTTGTCTTGTTCCTGATCTTAGTGGAAATGGTTTGTTTTTCACCATTGAGAATGATGTTGGCTGAGGGTTTGTCATATATGGCCTTTATTATGTTGAGGAAAGTTCCCTCTATGCCTACTTTCTGCGGGGCTTTTATCATAAATGGGTGTTGAATTTTGTCGAAAGCTTTCTCTGCATCTGTTGAGATGATCATATGGTTTTTCTCCTTCAGTTTGTTAATATGATGTATCACGTTGATTGATTTGCGTATATTGAAGAATTCTTGCATTCCTGGAATAAACCCCACTTGATCATGGTGTGTAATCCTTTTAATGTGCTGTTGGATTCTGTTTGCTAGTATTTTGTTGAGGATTTTTGCATCTATGTTCATCAGTGATATTGGCCTGTAGTTTTCTTTCTTTGTGACATCTTTGTCTGGTTTTGGTATCAGGGTGATGGTGGCCTTGTAGAATGAGTTGGGGAGTGTTCCTCCCTCTGCAATATTTTGGAAGGGTTTGAGAAGGATAGGTGTTAGCTCTTCTCTAAATGTTTGATAGAATTCGCCTGTGAAGCCATCTGGTCCTGGGCTTTTGTTTGTTGGAAGATTTTTAATCACCGTTTCAATTTCAGTGCTTGTGATCGGTCTGTTCATATTTTCTATTTCTTCCTGGTTCAGTCTCGGCAGGTTGTGCATTTCTAAGAATTTGTCCATTTCTTCCAGGTTGTCCATTTTATTGGCATAGAGTTGCTTGTAGTAATCTCTCATGATCGTTTGTATTTCTGCAGTGTCAGTGGTTACTTCTCCTTTTTCATTTCTAATTCTGTTGATTTGAGTCTTCTCCCTTTTATTCTTGATGAGTCCGGCTAATGGTTTATCAATTTTGTTTATCTTCTCAGCGAACCAGCTTTTAGTTTTATTGATCTTTGGTATCGTTTCCTTCATTTCGTTTTCATTTATTTCTGATCTGATCTTTATGATTTCTTTCCTTCTGGTAACTTTGGGGTGTTTTTGTTCTTCTTTCTCTAATTGCTTTAGGTGTAAGGTTAGGTTGTTTGTTTGAGATGTTTCTTGTTTCTTGAGGTAGGATTGTATTGCTATAAACTTCCCTCTTAGAACTGCTTTTGCTGCATCCCATAGGTTTTGGGTCGTCGTGTTTTCATTGTCATTTGTTTCTAGGTATTTTTTGATTTCCTCTTTGATTTTTTCAGTCATCTCTTGTATATTAATTAGTGTATTGTTTAACCTCCATGTGTTTGTATTTTTTACAAATTTTTTCCTGTAATTGATATCTAGTCTCATAGCATTGTGGTCAGAAAAGATACTTGATACAATTTCAATTTTCTTAAATTTGTCAAGGCTTGCTTTGTGACCCAAGATATGATCTATCCTGGAGAATGTTCCATGAGCACCTGAGAAGAAAGTATATTCTGTTGTTTTTGGATGGAATGTCCTATAAATATCAATTAAGTCCATCTTGTTTAATGTATCATTTAAAGCTTGTGTTTCCTTATTTATTTTCATTTTGGATGATCTGTCCATTGGTGAAAGTGGGATGTTAAAAGTCCCCTACTATGATTGTGTTACCATCAATTTCCCCTTTTACGGCTGTTAGCCTTTGCCTTCTGTATTGAGGTGCTCCTATGTTGGGTGCATAAATATTTACAATTGTTATATTCTTGTTGGATTGATCCCTTGATCATTATGTAGTGTCCTTCCTTGTCTCTTGTAACATTCTTTATTGTAAAGTCTGTTTTGTCTGATATGAGAATTGCTACTCCAGCTTTCTTTTGATTTTCATTTGCATAAAATATCTTTTTCCATCCCCTCACTTTCAGTCTGTATGTGTCTCTAGGTCTGAAGTGGGTCTCTTGTAGACAGCATGTATACAGGTCTTGTTTTTGTATCAATTCAGCAGTCTATGTCTTTTGGTTGGAGCATTTAATCCATTTACATTTAAGGTAATGATCGATATGTATGTTCCTATTACCATTTTCTTAATTGTTTTGGGTTTGTTATTGTAGGTCTTTTCCTTCTCTTGTGTTTTCTGCCTAGAGAAGTTCCTTGATCATTTGTTGTAAAGCTGGTTTGGCGGTGCTGAATTGTCTTAGCTTTTGCTTGTTTGTAAAGGTTTTAATTTCTCCATGAAATCTGAATGAGATCCTTGCTGGGTAGAGTAATCTTGGTTGTAGGTTTTTCCCTTTCATCACTTTAAATATGTCCTGCCACTCCTTTCTGGCTTGCAGAGTTTCTGCTGAAAGATCAGCTGTTAACCTTATGGGGATTCCCTTGTATGTTATTTGTTGCTTTTCACTTGCTGCTTTTAATATTTTTCCCACATTAAGGAAGTTTTCACCTATAATCTCTTCAAATATTTTCTCAGTCCCTTTCTTTTTCTCTTCTTCTTCTGGGACCCCTATAATTCGAATGTTGGTGCGTTTAATGTTGTCCCAGAGGTCTCTCAGACTGTCCTTAATTCTTTTCATTCTTTTTTCTTTTTTCTTCTCTGCAGTAGTTATTTCCACTATTTTATCTTCCAGGTCACTTATCCATTCTCCTTCCTTAGTTATTCTGCTATTGATTCCTTCTAGAGAAGTTTTAATTTCATTTATTGTGTTGTTCATCCTTGTTGTTTATTCTTTAGTTCTTCTAGGTCCTTGTTAAACGTTTCTTGTATTTTCTCCATTCTACTTCCAAGATTTTGGATCATGTTTGCTGTCATTACTGTGAATTCTTTTTCATGTAGACTGCCTATTTCCTCTTCATTTGTTTGGTCTGGTGGGTTCTTACTTTGCTCCTTCATCTGCTGTGTGTTTCTCTGTCTTCTCGTTTTGCTTAACTTACTGTGTTTGGGGTCTCCTTTTTGCAGGCTGCAGGTTCGTAGTTCCTGTTGTTTTTGGTGTCTGCTCCCAGTGGCTAAGGTTGATTCAGTGGGTTGTGTAGGCTTCCTGGTGGAGGGGACTGGTACCTGTGTTCTGGTGGATGAGGCTGGATCTTGTCTTTCTGGTGGGCAGGTCCACGTCTGGTGGTGTGTTTTGGGGTGTCTGTGACCTTATCATGATTTTCGGCAGCCTCTCTGCTAATGGGTGGAGTTGTGTTCCTGTCTTGTTAGTTGTTTGGCATAGTGTGCCCAGCACTGTAGCTTGCTGGTTGTTGAGTGGAGCTGGGTCTTAGCGTTGAGATGGAGATCTCTGGGAGAGCTTTTGCCGTTTGATATTACGTGGAGCTGGGAGGTCTCTGGTGGACCCATGTCCTGAACTCGGCTCTCCCACCTCAGAGACTCAGGCCTGGCACCTGGCCAGAGCACCAAGACCCTGTCAGCCGCATGGCTCAGAAGAAAAGGGAGAAAAAAAAGAAATAAAATAAAGTTATTAAAATAAGAAATAAAAAATAATTATTGAAAATAAAAAAATTAAAAAGTAATAAAAAAAGAAAAAAAAAAGAAGAGAGCAACCAAACCAAAAAACAAATCCACCAATGATAACAAACGCTAAAAACTATACTAAGAAACAAAAAACGGACAGAGAGAACCCTAGGACAATTGGTAAAAGCAAAGCTATACAGGCAAAATCACACGAAGACCACTGCCTCAATTTGGGGATGATTCATTGCCTATTTAGGTATTCCACAGATGCAGGGTACCTCAAGTTGATTGTGGAGATTTAATCCGCTGCTCCTAAGGCTTCTGGTAGAGATTTCCCTTTCCTTCCTTGTTCACACAGCTCCCGGGGTTCAGCTTTGG
Source organism: Balaenoptera ricei (assembly GCF_028023285.1). Taxonomy (NCBI): domain Eukaryota; kingdom Metazoa; phylum Chordata; class Mammalia; order Artiodactyla; family Balaenopteridae; genus Balaenoptera; species Balaenoptera ricei. Next base: position 97,067 of record NW_026777681.1, read on the forward strand.
ATTTGGCCCCTCCTCTCCATGTAGGTTGCCTAGGGCGTTTGTTCCTGCCCAGACAGGACAGGGTTAAAGTAGCAGCTGATTCCGGGGCTCTGGCTCACCTAGGCCTGGGGGGAGGGAGGAGTACAGAATGCGGTGGTGAGCCTGTGGTGGCGGAGGCTGGCATGACATTGCACCAGCCTGAGGCGCGCCGTGTGTCCTCCCGGGGAAGTTGTCCCTGCATCACGGGACCCTGGCAGTCGGGGGCTGCACATGCTTCCGGGAGGGGAGGTGTGGATAGTGACCTGTGCTTGCACACAGGCTTCTTGGTGGCTGCACCTGCAGCCTTAGCGTCTCATGCCAGTCTCTGGTGTCCGTGCTGATAGCCTCGGCTCGCGCCCGTCTCTGGAGCTCATTTAGGAGGCCCTCTGAATCCCCTCTCCTCACGCGCCCGAAACAATGGTCTCTTGCCTCTTGGGCAGCTCCAGACTTTTCCCGGACACCCTCCCGGCTAGCTGTGGCACACTAGCCCCCTTCAGGCTGTGTTCACGCAGCCAACCCCAGTACTCTCCCTGGGGTCTGACCTCCAAAGCCCGAGCCTCAGCTCCCAGCCCCCGCCCGCCCTGGCGGGTGAGCAGACAAGCCTCTTGGGCTGGTGAGTGCTGGTCGGCACCGATCCTCTGTGAGGGAATCTCTCCGCTTTGCCCTCCGCACCCCTGTTGCTGCGCTCTCCTCCGTGGCTCTGAAGCTTCGCCCTGCCACGCCCTGTCTCCGACAGTGAAGGGGCTTCCTAGTGCATGGAAACCTTTCTTCCTTCACAGCTCCCTCCCACTGGTGCGGGTCCCGTCCCTATTCTTTTGTCTCTGTTTTTTCTTTTTTCTTTTGCCCTACCCAGGTACGTGGGGAGTTTCTTGCCTTTTGGGAGGTCTGAGGTCCTCTGCTAGTGTTCAGTAGGTGTTCTGTAGGAGTTGTTCCACACGTAGATGTATTTATGATGTATTTGTGGGGAGGAAGGTGATCTCCATGTGTTACTCTTTCGCCATCTTGAAGGTCTCCCCACTTTTCAGGTTTTTTTGTCATATGTATTACTGTTATGGCCATCTTTATTAATACATTTTCACATTTCTGATTATTTTCCTATGATAGGTTGTTAAAAAATTGAATCTATTCATCAGAGGGTATCAAAGGAATCCCATATTCCTTTGAGGTTTTGAGGTTTTCCCGTATACATTTATGTATTCTTAAAATGTTTAACACTTATATTTATTACTTTGTAATGAGAAAATGTTACAAAAATGACCCTACAAATTACTATATTATCCACCTTATATTTGGAGAGAAAAGCAACATTGCTAGAAGATAGTTTCTGCTTCCTAAGGATGATACAGTTGTGCTTATAAAATAAAAGAGATGAATATACTTATTGACACACTGTCTTCTAGAAGGATTGGACCACTTTAGGTGATCAGGCATGTAAGAATGCATGTATCACCTTACCTGTTCATATAATGTTTAAAAATCTTTTGCCTGAAAAAAAACTTTTACCTCTTTCATAGGTAAAAAAATTTTGTCTTACCTTGCTTTCATTTGCAATTCTTTGTTTACATTTTCATGTGTTTATTGTCAATTTGCATATTGTCTGTGATTGGTATATTCCTATTTGTTAATTTCTCTTGGGGACAGTAAGGTCTTAGTATTTCATTGACGTTTATGGGCTTTTTCAATAGTGAGGATAAAGTACTTTCCCAGTTGTGAATAATTTTTAGTTTTTGTCATTTGCTCATTAGTTTTTGACTTTTGATGTTTATAATTCTAGATTTCTAAGCAGTAAAATGTACTATACTTTTCTTACATTTGTAATTTGTAATTTTTTTGTAATTTCTTACATTTCGTTTTTTGTTTAGAAAGTCCTTCCCTATCTGAATATCATTAAATATGTTATATTTATTCTTTTTATTTTCTAATTAATTTGCATTTTATACCTAGTTCTTTAATCTTCCTGGAACTTATTTTTAATTTTGTGTGGGGAGAACGTATTTATTTTGATGTTTTCCTAATAATTGAAAAGCTTTCTAAATACTGTGATCAGTCTCTTTTCTTTTGGTTTGTGGCATTTCCTTTTTCTTTCTTAAGTTCTTAATTATTGTGAGAGTTGTTCCATTGATCTCTTTGTTGATATTCTTTTTCCAGGACTACATTGATTTGATTATAACAGGCTTTCAATTTGTATTAATGGCCGATTGGGTGTTGAAAAAAATGTCCTTCAAATATATATGTACACACACACACACACACACACATATACATATATATATATATGCTGTTCTTAACTCTTTATTCTTATGTGCTGCCAGACATTCTTACCCCACTCTTATATGCTGGCTGCCTCAGGTGTCAGCTTAAATGGTACGTCTTCAAAGAGACCTTCCCTAACCATCCTGCCTAAAGTAGGGCAGTCTGTGCCAGTATCAGCACAAATAAATCAGTCAGCCTTTCAGAAGTCATTTCCTTTCACACCAAATCTTCCAGATGCAGTTCTCATGTTCCTCATTATTGGGTGAGCTGTTAAAATGAAGACAACTATTGATCCACCGTCAGCTCCTATTGAATTGCTTAAAACTTCCAGCAATTAAATAGGAGCAAATTCTGTCATTTAAGAGAAGTGACTTACTATTGAAGAGTATAAATTCTAAAGTTGTAGTTAAAAAACTTATACAGTACATTTTTTTTAATACAGTACATTTTTGATTATGTCCTGGATGAAAAAGACAGCCAGTGTCTGGGACAAAAGATCAGCAAGGCTCTGTAAAACCTTTGTCCCATTTTAAAATGAAGTATAAGGACATCTGTGCCATAGAGATTCAAGCTAGTGTCCCTGAGAATTTTCAGCTGCACCAGAGTGGTGATTGCTCAACAGACTAAACTGGAGAGTGTGGGATAATTATCACAAGAGGACCACACACAATGATGACATGGAAAGTGATTAGTTACAAACAATCAATAGCATATGAAAAGGATATTAAAAGAAAGTTTTTAGAGGTACTGATTTCAATGAGAAAAGGCTGGTGAGATATTTTGGTTCTTTATTAATTGGTTTTCTTCATGCAGGGCTTTCAAAAAGAAAACAAGTAATTTGAGCACACTAACCAACTTTATTTTTCATGAAAAAAGAAAGCCCTTTGTGATTTTAATGCTGCTTAACTCTTTTCTTCACCGTTCATGCGGTTATAATCTTAAGCAAACAAACAATAATTTGCTATTATAAGGCTGTGGTGCTTCAATGGCAGTAATGGCACTGACCCTAGTACAATTTTCAGTAGATAAACAGAGCTAATTGATTTATAACCATTATTCTAATGAAATAATCATAAATAATAAGCTTCATGTTAGGGATTATGTTATCAAGTGTGTTGTTTTGTCCTTATTTCTCAAATATTTTACTTCGGTGAAGAATTCCAAGCTGTAAATGGTACAGATGAACTGGTTTTCAGGGCAGAAGTAGACACAGATGTAGAGAACAAACGTATGGGCACCAAGGGGGGAAAGTGGCGGGGAGGGTGGGTGGTGGTGGGATGAACTGGGAGATTGGGATTGACATGTATACACTAATATGTATAAAATAGATAACTAATAAGAACCTGCTGTATAAAAAAATAAAATAAACTTCAAAAATTCAAAAAAAGAAAAAAAATAGAATTACAAGCTGTAATCCAAATGAATTGAAGGGACTATTGAGACAATCCAGTCCTTGCTTTTTGAAAAAGACTTTAAGCTGCAGACCCCTTTTTTCAAATGAATATTATTCAGATATGAAAATAAAACTTATTATTTATTAATTAATTAATTTTTTTTGGCTGTGTTGGGTCTTCATTGCTGCGCACAGGCTTTCTCTAGTTGCGGCGAGCGGTGTGGGGCGCAGGCTTCTCATTGCGGTAGCCTCTCTTGTTGTGGAGCCGGGATCTAGAGCGCAGGCTCAGTAGTTGTGGTGCACGGGCTTAGTTGCTCTGCGGCATGTGGGATCTTCCCGGACCAGGGCTCGAACCCGTGTCCCCTGCATTGGCAGGTGGATTCCCAACCACGGTGCCACCAGGCAAGTGCCTAAAACTTATTTTAAGAAGTAAAATGAAAAAGAAGGCAAAGCTGTTCTGATTGAGACAGGACTGGGGAGCCCAGATGCCCCAGTGTGGCCCTGCCAGGCATTCCCTGAAGATGTTCTTTAGAACCCCTAGGGCTTCCCAGGGCTGGGTTCAGTAAGCCACTAACCAAACCTTTTGGTTTTACAAACAGGAGCAACAACAGTAACTGCCATTTATTGATAATTTACAGTGTGATAGGTGTTCTGTCTTACTGCTAATTATTATAATAACCCTGTAGATTCAGTTTCATAATGTTCATAGTATAGATTAATAAATTAAGGCTCAGAGTATTTAGTTAACTTCACTGAAGTCATCCTGATGGAACCAGGAATTGAACCCAGAGCCAGATCTTTCTTGGTCTGTGTTCTCCCCTTAGAGAAAGGGTCCTTATCAGCTTCTTTCAGTTTCTGTGACACTGTTTTCCTGATTTCTACCCACTTCTCTGACTGCTCCTCTTGTCTCCTTTGGCCGCCTCTTACCCTCTGCCTGCCATCTAATGTTGAATCAGTCCTATGACTATCTCCTCTTGCTGTGTTTTCTTTTCCTAGGGAGGCTCATTCACTGCCTTGGCCTCAGTTAACATCTGTGTATCAGAGCTTCCACACTTAACATCTTTAGCTCATATCATTCCTCTAAGCTCCAGACCCACATGCCCAGTTGCTCCCTCAAACCTTTTCTCAGCATCTCAAAAGCACATTACATTCAGCTCAAGATTTCCCCTCAATTCTGGTCCTTCCTTATTTTTTCCCATTTTTGTTTATGGTGCCACCAACTTGTCCATGGTGTTTAAGTCAGAAACTTCAGAATTTTCCTTGATTGCTTCACTCCCTCATTTCCCACCCTGCCAGTCAAATGCTGGTGATCTTTTTTCTCTGAAGTATTTCTGTAAGCCATCCATTTTCCCACCCCACAGCCACTGTCATAGTTTGGTCATGTCGCTGTTGGCTGACATTATTGCAGTGGTCTCCCAATTTTCCCCAGTCTTTCTGTTTCCCCCTGGTGTGCAGCCTCATTGCAGCCAGTCTGGGCTTTTGAAAGTGCCCATGTGATGTTTGAATCCTGGCTCCACCACTCACTAGTTATGTGAGCGTGGCAGGCTGCTAAGTCTTTCCAAACCTTAGTTTCCTCATCTGTAAAATGGTTATATAATTCTTACCTCATGTACTTGTTCTGAGAATTAAATGTGGTAGTAGGTGCCCGGCATCACTGTTAGTGATGATGGTAGAGATGACCATACTCTGCTCAAAACTTTTTCAGGGCTTCCTGTTGCCCTTAAAGTCCAAAACTCTTGTCACACTTCCTTGGTGCTCAGTCTCCTTAATCCCTCAAATGTGCTGTGCCCCCTCCTTCTTGAGGGTCTTCACCTAAGTAGTCTTCTCCTCACAGTAGAAGTGTTGTGTCTTTAAATAGTTAATGGAAGTTAACTCATTCTTCAGATCTCACCCAGCCCCCAAATCTTCTCTTATCTTTTACTACCTTGGATTTATAGCTTTTATCCCTGTTTGCAGTTATAATTGTGTATTTTTGTTGCTGTTGGGATTAATGACTCTCTTATCCACCGTTATCTGTCTTATCTACCTTTATATGGAGACAGACCATGTTTATTATACCCACCTGCCATAGTATCTCTGTCAGGGAGCTTAATGCCTGCTACTAACTAAAGATCTTTCTTCCCTCAGTGAGGGATTATACTTCAGTATTTTTTTCTGTTCTCCAATGTTTGGTTAAGTTTATTTTTCAACAGCACTGCCTCCTTTGTGGGCAGAATTGTCTGAAATGGACTCTTTCATGTTAATTACTAGTTCTTGTTCTTGATAGAGAGAACTCCCAAGGTAGCCGGAGCCCTCTCAGAATCTGTCATTCTTCTGGTATTGAAATAGGCTAGGGGTTCGTTTTTCCACCTAGGATAAAGTGCTGTTCTTGTGTTCCTGTAGGTTTTGTGTTTTTGTGGCACTTGCCTATACGTTGGGATTCATATTTTCTTTTGCTTAAGTCTGTATAAGAAATATGACATATTTTAGGTTCACTAACGTCATCAAATGTTCCTTTGTGAACCTCTCATTTAAGTTTTCTTGTTTTTGTTTAGATACCTTGGGTTAAGCAAGTAGGTTTATTTAAAAAGCCAATTTTCCTTATAATATGGGGATCAAAGAATGTGTTCTTAAAAGCTGTCAGAAAAAACGAATTATATAAGCATCTATCCCAATTCATAAGTTTAGTTTAAAAATATTTTAAACATTAGTAATGAATCAGGTATCCCTGTGTTACTTTTTTGTTTCTCAAATACCTGAGAGAAAAAAGAAGCCTGCTTATTTATTTATTTTCCAATAAATATGAAAAGGATAGAAAGGAAATTCTTGAAACTGTTGATTATTGTTGCTTTCAGATTTTCAGTGTCCTTATCTCTAAGATCATTTTTATAGGAATCTTTGACATCAAAATTTTTGGTACTGAGATTAAAGTAGTTGTATTTTGTGGGGATTCTCAGGGAAAGATGCCATTTTAGGAAGTAGGGTGAGCGGAGAGAAATTAGGATTCTTTCCAATCTTTTCTGTTTCTTCTCTCATTCCTTCTTTCAGAGAGAAAAGATCCTATAGATAGAATTATTGCTTTTTAAAAAAAATTCTCAAGCCTTACAACGATACTTGGGCTCTGCTAATTAAAGTAGCTTCATAAGTAATAACTTTCTTTGAAAACACTGTCTTTATTCCTTATGGATAGAATTGAATGCACAATCATTTAGCTTTTCTTTTCTTTTTTTTTTTTAAACTAACAACCCAATCCATTTCCACCAAAAATTTCCTTCTAGGAAAGTGGTTTTATGATTAATGGAAAGTGTTATATGATTAATGGTTCTGTAGATATGAAAGTTATAGGCTGGATATCTGCTCCCTTTTATCATCTGTGTCATGCATCTTGTTTATAGTAAATTGAAAAAGGTACATTTAAATGACCGGTAAGGTTGAAGACACGCTCTACTACCTGGCAGTTTCATTTCCGTGTGTCTTCTTGAGAGAAACTTTTGCACATGTGCACAAGGAGACAGGTAGATGTACATGTGCTTGTTGTAACAGTGATAACAGTGGAAAAACATCTAACTGTTCCTCAAGTAGGTGAGTGGATAAGTTGGTATTTATTCACAAAATGGAATGTGAGTACACAGTCCTTTCCTCCAAAATACTTAGGGCACATGTATGTTGGAATTTAGATGTTTTTCAGATTTTGAAAGGTAATCCAGTATATAAACTGTATATTGTGTAATACTCCCATTGGGATCTGGACAATACCCAGTCATCAAACATATTAAATCTGTAGCAAAACTTAGGAATATTCATATTAAATTGGATAAATAAATGGTAAATAGCCTCATAGCAGTTGAGTCAGGTTTTTCCATTAAGCTTGGAGAACAATTTAGTCTTTTTAAAGCTCTTTGGATTTTAGAATTTTGGATAAGGAATTGTGAAACCTGTATTATACAGTTCATAAAAGTGAATGAGCTAGAGTTATGTATATCAGTGTGGATAAATCTCAAACACGTTTTTAAAAAATTGAAGTATTGTTGACATATTATATTAGTTTCAATATTTTGCTATTGGGATACATTACAAAATGATCAACACACTGGGTCTGGTTAACATCCATCACCACACATAGTTACAAAGAACTTGTTTTTCTTGGGATGAGAACTTTTAAGATCTACTCTCTTAGCAACTTTCAAATATGTAATACAGTGTTATTAACTATAGTCACCATGCTGTACATTATATTCCCAGGACTTATTTATTTTTATAATTGGAAGTTTGTACCTTTTGACTCCCTTTACCCATTTCACCCACTCCCTGTCCCCCACCCCTGGCAACCACCAATCTGTTCTCTACCTGTGAGCTTGTGGTTCCACCCCCCCCCTCCGAAATGGTAAGATTTTATTTTTTTTTATGGCTGAATAATATCCCATTGTGTATATCTATACACATATGTGTATAGATATACACACCACATTTTCTTTATCCATTCATCCATTGATGGACACTTAGGTTGTTTCTATATCTTGGGTATTATAAATAATGCTGCAGTGAACATGGGGGTGCGGATATCTTTTCGAGTTAGTTATTTTTGTTTTCTTTGGATAAAAACTCAGAAGTGGAATTGCTGGATCTAATGGCAGTTCTATTTTTAATTTTTTGAGGAACCTCCATTACTGTTTCCTATAGTGGCTATACCAGTTTACATTCTCAGACACATTATGTTGAGTAACATGAGCAATTTGCAAAGAGAATCAAGAACAGATGACATCACTTCTGTGAATTTTAAATAAGCAACAGTGAGGGGTGGGGGAGAGAGAGAGAGATATCTGAAGCAAATAAGGCAAATTGTTGATGGTGATTTCCATACGTTGTTGTATATTTGAATGAGTCTCTGTAGCCTCGAGCTTCTGCTTTCTTCTCTAACCTTTTTAAGAATGCAGGGTTACAATTGAATTAGGTGATAGAGCATAATACATGTTGGGACTGGAAGTGTTCTTAAAGTCAACTAAATTATCCTTCTTTCTTTTAAGTGAAGTCATTCCTACTTGTTAAGAAATTATCTTGAATATTTATTTACTTTTCCCTTTTCTGACCTATATCTGTTACTTTTTTCTCTTTTAATATATTTATTTTTTGTTGGAGTATAGTTTACATACAGCAAAATACATGGATCTTCAGTATCATAGTTCCATGAGTTTTGACAAATGCCAGTAGTCGTATAATGCAGTCTTACGAAGATATAGAACATCTCCATCATCCCATAAGGTTCCCTTGAGCTCCTTCCCAATCCGTATTTTCCCTGCCCTGAACACATAGATAGTGTTCTAATTCCTTTCACTTTAGATTAGTTTTGCCTGCTCTAGAACCTCCTATACATGGAACCATATAGTCTGTACTCTGTTGTGTTTGGCTTCTTTTTTTGCTCAGTGTACTATATATTTTTTTTAAAGTTTATTCGTGTTGTTGCATGTATCCATAGTCATCCTAATATTGAGTAGTTTTCATTGCATGGATATTGCATAATCAATTTGTCCATTCTCCTGTTGATGGGGTTGTTTCCAGTTTTGGCTCTTATGAATAAAGCGGTTGTAAACATTTTTATACAGATGTGTTTGTGGCCATGTTTTTATTTCTCTTGCGGAAGTATCTAGGAGTGGAATCGCTGGGTCATAGGGTAAGTGCATGTTTAACTTTCCCCTAAAAGTATGCAGTGAGCTGAAGTGAAGTGAAAGATTTTGTGATCATAGACCTAAGTATTCAAATTGAAAATACAACGCGATGAGTAAATATGGATGTAGGAGATGAATGAAAATAATGGTAACACATGTATTTATTGGAGTTTATGTGATAAAATTGGTGAGAGTCGAGAAAACAAATGTATTTTCCTTTTAAATACCCTGTGAAGATCCCATATGGTTTTATTTCCTCTCAACGTGCTGCTAAAACATGAAGCAATCTTTTGTATTGTCTGTTTACTACCTAAATTGATTTTCAAAAAAATTTTATTAATTTTTAAAGATTTCTTTTATCTACTTAACATTTTTACAGAAGCATGTGCAAAAGAGTCTTTGATATGCCTTATTTGATGGTTGCCATGGAAAAATTAAGGAATTGTATACAAAGAAAATAATATTTATACCTTGGTGTTTTGCTTTTGAAACAATTATGATTTCTCCATAATAGTTTTTTTATTGTTATTTTATCCCCAGATGCTTCTTTAGTTTTATTTATCAAGATTCTCTTTCTCTCTCTCTTTTTTTTTAAGTAAATTTATTTATTTATTTATTTATGGCTGTGTTGGGTCCTCATTTCTGTGCGAGGGCTTTCTCTAGTTGCGGCGGGCGGGGGCCACTCTTCATCGCGGTGCGCGGGCCTCTCACTATCGCGGCCTCTCTTGTTGCGGAGCACAGGCTCCAGACGCGCAGGCTCAGTAGTTGTGGCTCACGGGCCCAGTTGCTCCGCGGCATGTGGGATCTTCCCAGACCAGGGCTCGAACCCGTGTCCCCTGCATTGGCAGGCAGATTCTCAACCACTGCGCCACCAGGGAAGCCCTCTCTCTCTTTTTAATGACACTTTTTAAAGATTTGTTCCTTGTAGAGAAATGCAGTTAAATTTTATATGTTGATCTTATATGCGCCAGGCTTGCTAAACTCTTTTTTTTTTTTGATATTTATTTATTTATTTGTTTTATTTTTGGCTGCGTCAGGTCTTAGTTGCTGCACGCGGGATATTCCTTGCAGCATGCAGGATCTTTCGTTGCAGTGCGTGGGCTCTGCTGGGCTCTGTAGTTGTGGCACGTGAGCTGAGTTGCCCCGTGGCATGTGGGATGCAGAACCCACGTCCTCTGCATTAGAAGGTGGATTCTTAACCACTGGACCACCAGGGAAGTCCCTTGCTGGACTCTTAATTATACAGATATTTTGTCTGTAATTTCTTCTGAGTTTTCATCCTACAATCTCTGTATAATGACTTTCTTGCTTTCTAATTCTTATACCTTTGGTTTCCTTCTCTTGTCTTAACTGCACTTGGTCTTAGTATCTCTAGAACAAAATACAACAGTGGACTGTTGTAGTCTTATCAGTTGCCTAGTGTAGATTTGATTTTTACAAGAAAGCCCATTATTAAAGAGGTAAGTCTTGAAAAAAAATGTGAGTAATTTGGTTGGTTTATTCTGGTTAGCTGATGTTCTTTGTATATGTTCTATGCTATTTTCTCCCCAAGACAATTATTTATGTAAATAATTTTGATGGGCTTCATTTCAGTTTAACACAGTTTAGTCATAGTGTGTGTGAAAGCATCTTAAACAATGGCAGTGTACAGGAGTGCTTTTCTGTAAGATTGTAAGGTCATGATCTCTTTGTACTCTCCCTCAATATCAGTCTTCCTTGCCTCTTCTCTTTCTCTGGAGGAAAATGGGGGGAAAAAAAGGAAAAAGGAATTCTGTAGCTTCTGGAAAGCTTTGGGCACACAGTGACTTCAGTGTTGACATAGCTCTGTGGGACACAGACATTAGCCCGTTAGCTTTATGCCATGTCCTGCAGCTGAATGTCAGCAGGGACCACCCCCCCTCCCCGCCTCACAGTCAAGCTGCTGCCTCCGGTGTGTGTTTATTCAGCTGAATCCACTCCCAGTTGTAACATTGCCAGGGTTAGCTCTTAACATGTTCACAGCTGATTGGTATCGCTTAACTCCTCTTTCTTTACCCTTCTTTCTTCACCCTTCTTCTTGATTTATATACTAGTATTTCAGGGACTAAATCTGGGAATTTTGTTAACCTCATTGACGTCTGTTGCAGGTGCTTGAAACTTTTGGGCTGTAGAGCATGAAGAAAGAAGTGAGGTTGATACTTAAAATGCTGCTAGACTGAACAGTACCTTTATGGTCCCTTGTATTTAATTCTGCCTTTGCTTTGTTAGTACTGAGCATTCTCAAGTTAAACACTATGGAAATGGTTACTATAGGATCCCTCTGCTGGTTGATTTTACTTTTAAGGTTAAAAAAATTTTTTATTTTGATGTTATTTTTTAATGGAATGACGTCTTCAATCCTGACATTGCTTAGGATGATATTTTTACTACTGTAATATCTGGTTTGGGATATTATCTTTTCTTCTTTCTGTACTTTTCTTCCTCCACCCATTCCTTCCTCTCTAGTTCTGCCTTTTGTTCAGTTTGAGAGTCAGACAGGCTTTCTAGAGGAGGTAATGCCTGATCTAAGGATGAAAGGACAGGTAGGATTTAGCTGGGAGTGAAAGTGAGGGAACGGGTAGAGGATATTCTTTATTTATTTATATTTATATTTTTATTTATTTATTTATTTATTTATTTAACATCTTTATTGGAGTGTAATTGCTTTACAATGGTGTGTTTCTGCTTTATAACAAAGTGAATCAGTTATACATATACCTATACTCTTTAAGTAGAGGCTAAGGGGTAAGTAAATGGTATGGGAGTTTGGGTAACTGAAAGCTATTTGGAATTTCTAGAACTTGTACTAAAATCAGTTTATTGTCACTTGAGTTGTTGTCTTGATGAGCACACAATAATAGAATGTATTATGACCTCGGGACTTCCCCATTTTGATAGTATTTTTGTTTATTCTTTAATTTCTCCTCTGGGTTATGCTGGCATAAAGGCAGATGTTCTTTTTTCTCTCCTGGATTCAGTAGCAGAGAGTAGCTGCTAGGAATCTGGAATAATTGCTTGTTCATTTTCTTGACTCTGACATCTGTTTTAGAGGAGAATAAGCTCAAAGTAGCATTCATTTAAACAATTTAATCTATCCATTTGAATTCTGGTGTGGTTGTTTCTTGCACTGTAGTATGTCTCTTGCTGGTGTTTATTTAGATCAGTCTGAGAACTTGGTTTTGGTTTAATATTTGAGAGTTTACAGTGTGCTTTGCTGCACAGAAAATAAATCCTTGTCAGCAACTGAAAGAATCAACGGAAAGAATACTAGACTAATGATCAGACGAAATGAACTACCTTAGGGGCTCTTCCTTTGTCTCAGTCTTGGAGATTCAGACTCATTAAAAAACTTTGAGTTTCTTCTAAAATGATAGAAATTAGAATACTTTCTTTTCATATTAAAGATTCATGAATCCAAATCATAGTGATCTTATAGAATCTGAACTTCATTTGAGTATGTTGCATATATAATAAGTGCTTTTATGTGTCCCATTTCTCGTTCTTGAATATTCTTAATTTAAAAGTTATAATAAGGTATAGTGCTGGTTTGTGAGTGTGTATATATAGCTATTAAGTTTTACCACTTTGTAAGCTCTGTTTTTGGATAAGAACTCTATCCTACACTTTTGGTGTATGTTGTATATAGTATTAAAAGTATAAAAGATTCTTGTTGACAGTTAATTATTTGAAAATGCTTCTCTTCACTTCAGATCAAACACAAATAAATCCAGAGTGTATAATTAACATTTTTTAAAAATTAGGATTGCATTTAGTATTTTGGCCAGTTTGTATTTGAGATAGAATTTTTTGTGTGTTAGCTGGTAAGGAACTAATTGTTACAGAATAAGAGTAATTCTCTCTGTTATAGGGGAAAGATAAAATTTTCCAGGGACTTGATTTGCATCTACTATCCAGTAGCCATTTACTTTCAAAATAATGCGTGAAAATTTGTTTTTGTCAATCTTTCATCAAAAATTTATTGAGCACTTACTATACCAAACACTGTGCCGTGCCCTAGAGTAAAAAGATGAAAGTCCCAAGTTCTAGAAAGTTTTTCTTGAAGACAGATACAAAGAAATAAATTGCAGATTGGGCTGGTAAGTGCTCTTCTTAGGGACACATACGGTACAGCACAGATCAGAACATCACAAAGCCTGAGGATCGACTTGGGTGATGTTAGTAAGAATTATTATAAACTCTTTTGCATCTTGCATTGATAAAGTTTCCTCAATGTATGTATTTACATGTTTCAGAAAAAAAATCGTTCTTAATTTAACATAATAAGATGCAGTACTGGTATTTTTTCTAATGGTTATCTTGACAAATAGTGCATTGAACTCTCTGGGATACAGTATACTGTTTGTGATGATGACCATTTTCATGTATCCATAATATTCTTTTTCTGTAACTAAAAATAGCTCTAGACTCCTTGGTTCTGTCATTTTAGAAATCAGGATAAACTGGATCAAAGCGTTCTCTTGTTCAGAGAAACTAATGGAAGTTTTGCCTCAGAAGAGCTTCTGATATTTGTCTAAAATATATGAAGCATTGTTGTGATGTTTTGTTGTTTTTGAGATGTATTTTTCTAAAAAATGATCATAAACCCTATCAGAGATTTAAGAATTTTCATTCTATTGTTCACAACATCCTACCATTTCATTGAGATAACAGCCTGGTGTAATTTTAGCACAATCCTTGGACTAAATTTTAAGCAGTTATTCTTCCAGTCTTCCAGCTCAAGCTGAGTGTTAGAGTGAGCAGAAGTAGACTAGTGAGTGTTGGTGTACAATTTGGCATGTGAGAAGTGTGAGATCATTTTGGAGAGTGTCATGAGCAGAATTCCCAAATAGAAATTTTCCTAATATCTGACAACTGAGATTGTCCTGCTAAATTCAGCATGTGTTTTTGGTCGGTCATGGTAAATGTCTGTGATATGTGCAGATATGCTCCCTTTATCTTCAGTATGAATGTGCTAGAGAAAGAGCAGCCTGGCTTATTGCCTGCTGCTGCTTTCTTCTCCCAGGGGAGTTGGCAGGAATTTTAGTAAAGTGAATCTAGCTTGAATGTAGCCTAAAGAAGGGGTGCTGATTCCCATTTCAATGGAGAAAATTGCTGTGTAGCCTTCTTGGCTACCAATCAGAGCATCATTTTAATTCTGTATTCTAGTAAAATGGGTGCAAGCAGAGCTGAAGAAGCAGGGCACATTAGTCGTTGTATTTTCTTTCTTCACCAAAACAGTGCTTGCCATTCTAGTATAATCACAAGTGCTAAAGTGTATGCGAGACTGTTAGCTGTCGTCAACATCTGTTTCTCCTGATTTGAATGAATTTGGTGATGAGTGTCCAGGAAAGGAGGGACAGTTGTACCTAGAAATCAGTTTCATTGTTGAATTTAACTTCTGATATTTCCCTGTGGGATAAGCTTGCTCAGAATTTATTTGGATTATATGACTTCCAAAGGTAAAGAATGAAACTGGAGGTTGATTATAGGCTTCAGAGAATTAGCGTTTTGACACATCTTTTTATGAAGGATTTTGAACTCCAACAACTGTTGAGAATCTTTACAGCATGATGCGGGTAGTTAAATTTATTTAAAGAATCATATTCATGAATTCAAATACCTGATAATTTTATTGTAAATTTATTTTTCATAAGAAAAAGCCAGTGCTTTTGGAGAGTTTGAAGACTGCCATAATTGAAAGTTCACTACTTGCTAAGCATAATACCAAAACCAGAAACTATAAAAGAAGAGGTTCTTATCTTTGCACTAAAAAAATTCTGTATTTAAGTTGCCATAAACTATGTTAAAAGAAAAATGACAGATTTGGAAATATATTTGTAACATGTACAGCAGGCAAAAGGTTGTTTTCCAAATATAAAAAGATCTTAAAGTGGATTAGGAGAAAGGTTAAATGTCCCCAAAACAAAATGAGCAAAGAACAAGAACAGATGAGTCACAAAGGAAGGAATACAAAGCGCCTGTAGATATGTGAATAGATATTCAGTCTTACTTGTAATCAAAGGAAAGCCCAAAAAAGAAAGAGAAGAAAGAAAATACCCAGTTGTCAAAGGTATAGGAAAGTGCTCAGACATCATTTGGTGGAAGTTTAAATCTGTACAGACCCTTTTAGAGATCATTTGTTGTGTGTATTAAAATCATAACTGCATACCCTCTGATCCAGGAATTCCACCTTTCAGAATTTATCTCCAGGAAAAATTTGGATAAATGTGCAGAGATATACATGTGAAGGTGCCTGTTATAATAGTGGAAAATGAGAACCAAACTAAATATTTATCAATAGTTATAAGTAAATTATTTAATATCAACACGTTGGAATTCTGTGGCAGGCATATTTTTTCCCCAGTGTTTAAAATCGTTGTAAAATACAGCTTACATTCACCATGTTAAATTTACCATCTTAACCAATTTTCAGGTGTACAGTTCATAAGGTACATTCATACTGTTGTGCAGCCATCACCACCATCCATCTCCACAACTCTTCATCCTGTAAGACTGAATCTCTGCACCCATCAAACAGTCACTCCCTGTCTCCCGTCTCCTGTCTCCCCAGCCCCTAGCAACCACTCTTGTGCTTCCTGTCTCTGTGAGGTAGACTGCTCTAGGGACCTCATGTAAGTGGACTCGTGTAATATTTGTCTTTTGTGACGGGCTTATTTCATTTGGCATAGTGTCCATCCATGTTGCAGCGTGTGTCAGCATTTCCTTCCTTTTTGAGGCTGAAAAATATCATTAGGCATTTTTTTTAATTTAATTTTTGGGTGGGTAGTACATACATTTAGTTCAAATTCAAGAGGAGGGAGGGTTAGGAGGAGAGAAAGATGGGAAGTGGCTGGGAAGTGACTGCAGATGTATATGGGATTTCTCTTAAGGGGTGATGGCAGTGTTCTAGAATTAGATAGTAGTGATCAATGTATAATTTTTAATATGCTGAAAACTGCTGACTTACACACTTTAAAGTGGTAAACTTTATGGCATGTGTGAATTATGTCTCAATAAAGCTATTATTAAAAAATTTTCAATGTCAGTTACACTTCAGTTAAAAAAATTTTTATGGGGAATAGAATAAAGTTTTCTTACGTGTTGTCCCCCAGTGATTCCAGTTCGTTCCTCCCTTCCTCCCTTCTTGCCTTCCTCTGTTCCCCCAAATAACCATTAATTATTACTTGTGTAACATTACAGAAGTATTTTTATTTCTTATGATATTTTTTATTTATAGTAAATAGTAAATATTTATTGTTCCCTCCCTTTTAACCAAAGTGGTAGCAAATTGAACACAGCCAAGCAGGCATCTCTGAAGTCTTTTCTCTTATTTTTAAAGGTAAAAATGTCCCTTTTAATTGATTACTTGCTTACTGTAGGGGATTTAGATAGTACAAAAAAGTATGAAGAAAAATGTAAAATCTACCCATACCCAGATACTGGTAATTGTTTGCATCCTTTTAGACTTTTCTCTGCATGTTTATACTTTTTAAAAATTAGAATCACAGTCATCCTATACTTGCTATTATATATCTGCTTTTTTACTCTTAATATGTTGTAACTGTAGTTTTTATCAGTAACTATAAATCTACATTTAAAAAAATTGATGCATAGTATTAAACTCGGTGGACATTTCTCATTTACTTAACTCATCACCTATTAATATCCATTTAGGTTGTTTCTAATTTTGTCGCTGGTGTAAACAACAGTGAGCGTCTTTGTACACTTGCCAGATCGTTTCCTTGAGATATTTACTGCTGTTTTGCAGTTTGCCAAAAATTTTAAACAATGTCTGTTTTAACATATATGCCACAAAGATTTCAATGATATTATTAGCTCTGTGAAAAGATGGTGCAGGCATTTATAGCCTCACTTTAAATATGAGGAATCTGAAACCCAGAAAGATGGCAATGTGTTCCAAATTAGGTTGCTCTTTAGTGTGAAAGCTGGAACTAAAACTCCTGTCTTCTGATTGTGGGTTAGTTTCCTTCCACTGCGGCACACTGCCAGACCTTGAATACCTTGAATACAAAGGGTGATTTTCTGTTGTTGCTTCTTCATTTCTAAAAACATGATTCTTGATGTAACTTCCTTTTAGGTTCTTTGTATAATGTTCTAGAATTTATCCATTCAGATTAAAGGTTCATATACCTTCGTTAGGGATACAGGCTAAAGATATACCCTCTGGAACATTTTACTAGCTTATCTGCACTAACATTTTCATTTAATTACTCAAATTACTCACTTATATTGTTATCTTCTTCTGTATAAATAGCACACACAGCCTCAGTTTTTTGTGTTTTGTTTTTTGTTTTTAAAGCTTCAAGTTATCTAATTACCTTTGGGTACTAGCTTCAGTGAGCTGCAAGAATTGCTTTAATTCGAATGCCAGCTCTGTTACTTACTGTGTGATCTTGGGGTGAGTTATTTAAGTCTCTGTATGCCCGGTGTCATCATCAATAAAATTCAAATAATAGTACATGTGTTATAGTGAGGATTAAATGAATTAACACATAAGGAGTGCTAAGCACATTCTGGCATGCACTCATATGTTTATTATTTAATGTGCTAACTTAATTGTAAAGCACTTAAAAGTCATTTTGTATTTTGCCATCCTTTGTGTTTTTTGGTGAAATTTTTTGTATGATGTGTCCGTATTCCTATAGGTTTCCCCTGCCTTTCCCCACTCCTCACCTTCAGTTCTGTGTAATACCTTCTGTTAATCTTGAACAGTGTCTTTATTTAGTCAAGCAAAGTGAGGAGCTGCCAGACTGACCTTGTTTCCTGTTGGTAATAAACACAAATTAAATTACTGACATTTTACAGATTATCTCAATCAGTTTTAAAGACAGTGTAAAACAGAATAATGTGAATCCTCATTTGCTAAATGCAGGGTTCTGAGAGCTGTGGTAGCTGCTTTCTCATTGCCCGTAGTCTGCTTTGTTTCTGCTACTTGAGGAGGAAAGCTCATTTGGGTTTTCTTTTTTGTCTTTATACCAGCACATGCAAATGACAGTCCAGGCTCTCCAGGATGAATTGCGGATCCAGAGGGACCTGAACCAGCTGTTTCAACAGGATAGTAACAGTAGGACTGGTGAGCCTTGCGTGGCAGAGCTGACGGAGGAGAACTTTCAGAGGCTGCACACTGAGCATGAGCGGCAGGCCAAGGAGCTGTTCCTCCTTCGAAAGACTCTGGAGGAGATGGAGCTGCGGATTGAGACTCAGAAGCAAACCCTGAACGCTCGGGACGAATCCATCAAGAAGCTTCTGGAGATGTTGCAGAGCAAGGGGCTTTCTGCTAAGGCTACTGAGGAGGACCATGAGAGAACAAGGAGACTGGCAGAGGCAGAGATGCATGTCCACCACCTCGAAAGCCTTTTGGAGCAGAAGGAAAAAGAGAACGCTCTGTTGAGAGAGGTGAGTGGCCACTTTCTCAGTTGTTATGACTGTCTTTTTTTCCTGATTAGTCAGCATTTTGACCTAGATAAATTTATATGCTCTCCTGAGCTAGTGCAAGGGAATTTCTTCTTTCTTACCTAAGTTCTGCACTGATTTCTGTTCTGATTTGCTGTCTTGTATGGGATGACATTGGCTGGCATGTATACTGGTTTAATACCTTTCTGGGGTTTTTTTTCCCCCTCCTGATTTCTGTAGACTCATTTTGTTGCTAGAGGGGCACAGAATTTTCTTGATATGTTCCTCATCTATTGATTTGTTCATAGAGACACACACAACAAAACCAGAATTAAAGTAGCTAACTACTGCTCAATTTTAAAATATTAATAATTGAAAGTAAGCGATTCCCTCAGTTTCGGTGTGCTTATAAAGTCCTAGGCAGCAGTAATGGATGTTTGCCCTGTGGTTTCCATGGGAACTGTTGCCTTGCTGTAAAAGATCCGTGATAAAAATTATATGCTGCCCTGGAGGCACAGCTAGAGGGAATGACACAGAGGTATGCTGTCACTTATTTTTAGAGAGGAAACTGAGACTTTAGCTGACCACTGTGTCTACTGATAATTTTTCACTTTTCTATGTAATGCTTCATTTTAAGAAAGCTTAAGTGAATAATTCATCTTACACTGAATTAAAAAAAAATGACAGCTCTACTTCTCTATATGAGGTCAGAGTCTTCAGATAATTTTCACATTTGGATAGGGGGAAAAAAAATCTCAGAACTATTTTAGTGCCAGTCTGAATAATCCCTTTTTAAATGAAGGGTGAGGAAGGCGGTTAAAAGCAGCAAAACAGCGACTTCCCCTGATGATGGCGACGGTCTGTATCTGCTCTCTGCAATATGGTAGCCACTGGCTGCGTGTGACAGTTGAGCAGTTGAAATGTGGTTAGTGTGACTGAGGAACTGAAATTTAAATTTTATTTAAATATAACTAAAATTAAATTTAATTAATCAAATTTAAATTTAAGTATCTCTGTGTAGGTAGTGGCTACTGTGTTAGGTAGTGCAGCGATGCATAATGCATGATGCGGGTAATGTTACCCGCTTTTCTTAATAATTTGTCTTGAACATCCTTCTTTGTCAGTACATGTAGAGTTTTGTAATTTCAGTTGAATTTATAATGTTCTGTTGCATTTGTTTATATTTCTTACTGTTGAAAATTTAGACTACTATTAATTTTTCATTATTATAAAACTGTGCTGCACTGAATATCCCTAACCATATATCCCTGTACATTAATTTTTTTCTTTAGCATAAATTTCCGGAAATGAATTTGCTCAGGGTGTGTACGTTTTCAAAACTCTGAATATCAGTCTTGTCTCCCAGAGTGATTGGACCAGTTTATCCTCCCAGAAGCATATACTGTATTTTTACGGTTAATCTGCAGCTATGTGCATTACAATCTTCAAATTACTGGACTGTATTGTTTTAGAAAATTTTCTATCAACTACTGTGTTGTAGGCACCATCCTGAGTTTCTTTCATTTTACTTTCAAGAGTTTATATTTTAATGAGGTAACCTGGAGCCTGGCCATAGAACATTGTAAGAGAAGGTGTAATCATCTCAGATAGCATGCAGCATGAAAACCCTACCAGCATCGTGATGAACTTTGAATGTTACGTTTTTACTCCTTCTGTTCTGAATATTTCAACCTGTGCCCATTTATTTTTGAGTTTTGGAGTTAATAAATAGTGAATAGTTAAGGATTATGGAAAGCCACAGTGTTATTCTGGCAGAGAACAACCAGCAATATGGTGAATTTGAACAAGTAGTAGGAAAAAACATGAATTTAAGACTAATTTTGAAGTAACAAGCTCTACAAATATTAAGTCCCACTTCTGAACATAAAGTGGAAAGAAATGTAGGCCTTGTTAGTTGTATCAATACACAATTCCAGTTGCCATTAGTAATGTAGCGTCATCTTACAGGAAACACAGTCCTATGGATTAAAATTATTTAAGAGCAAGTAGAAGTGATTGCTTCATGAACACATGTTTAGAATGCTGGTTCTCCTTTCTTTTTCTCCTACTTGCCTTCAAGACTTAGCTCAAATTGCAGTTCTTCTGTGAAGTCTTCCTTGTGCAGCTCTATACATATACGTAGATGAGCCAGTAATATTATAGTATACTTCCATGTGTGTTTCTTCATTGTTCACTTAATTTTTTGCACCAAGGATGTGTGTATATATATATATGAAATTTTATCTTGTCAGTGTCTTAACAAATGCACAGTGGGTACTCAAGAAATGTTGGTTGAATAAGTTGAAATGTAGGGAAAGAAGTTTAAGCCTGGAGCTTACAGAAAGAAGGATAGCTTTTCCAATTCTTTTTTCTCCAGTGTGACCACTGGATACTAAAACCTAACGAAGGTTAGAAAACAAACTAAAACCCCAAACCAGTTTTGCTTATGAGTTTAGGTATAGAAGTTGTAAATAAGATATTGGCAGATAAAATCAGCATTATGATAAAAGGATAATATTCTGACCAAAAGGAGTTTCTTCTAGGAATCCAGAATGGCTCAATATGTCATTCACAGTTATAATTTGTAATAGGTGAAAGGAAAAGATAACCTCGTAGTGTTTGATAGCTATCTCAAAGACGTTAGATAAAATGTTAGACACTTTGAAAACTAAACCAAATGAACTAAAAATAAGAATGGAATGATACCTTTATAGCATGATTTAAATAAAACAACTCAGTAAATATGTATTATAAACATATTTTAAACTAGTAGCCAGAATTGTGCTTACTCTGACGTATACTAAGACGCATCCATTAAAGTTAGGGAGAGGCAAAGATACTGTTCATCAGTATTTACATTATTCTGGAAGTGTTAGGCAGTGCTGTTAGATAAGGAAAATGGAATAAATAATATCAGTAACGGTAATGGAAAGGATAGGGCTAAATTTTCATTACAGTGTAGATGGGAACATTAATATAAAGATGCTGCTTTCCCCCAACTCTGTGAATTTAGTGTAATCCCAATAGGAATATTCTTGACACGTGCCCAAATGATGTTGCAGTTTCTTTGCAAGGAGAACGGTGCGGGAACACTTGTTTAAGCAGCTCATGATATATGTGTTTTAAACCCAGTGATATTAAAATCTGTGGTACTGGCACAGTAATAGATAGCTAGATTGATGAGACAGAATAGAACCAGAAATAATATAGTTTTAAGCATATGATACATGTTTGGGAATAATCGCCATCTATTTGGAAAACAGTACATAGTTACATCAAATTAAGTTCTAGATGAAATAAAGAGCTACTTGTTAAAAAATAACAACACTAGAAGAGAATGTAAGAAAAAGGTTTTAATACAATCTTGAGACAGGAAAGAATCTTTTATTGCCATAGCAAGAGGCTTAAACCATTAAATTTGTGTATGTTAGAAAATACAGGTAACAGAAGCTAAAATGGTAATTTGGAGTAAAGCTTTGTAACATGTGGCTTGACTGTTTTGTTTCCAGAGTGACAAGGTGCTAGAGGCACTCGGCACAGCCTTTCTTTGCTCATTACTCAACAAACATCCATTGAGCTTCTAGAATGTATGTGACCCTGGGATACACGCTGGGTATACATTTTTCATGTCAGAACACATGGTCTGTGCCCTCCTAGAACTTAAAAATCTGGTGAGAGACAATAAACATAATTATGAGAGGAAATAAATTAGTTGAGTCTAATTATGTTGGGAGAGGGGATAAACAGGGTAAGTAAGCATCTTTGAGGAGGTGCCCTTTAAGGGAGATCTGAAGAAAGTTGAAAGAGTCTTGCTGAGCATTTGGGTAAAATCATTTCATGAAGAAGGTTAACAGTTTCAAAGGCCGGATGAGAAGTTTTCAGGAGACAGCAAGGAGACTAGAGGACAAAAGCATATTGTCTAAGGGGAAAACAGGCATGAGATGAGAGGTTGAAGAGGTAGCCAGGGCCAGAGTCATTCATTGCATTCATCAGATATTTATTGGACACTAACCCATGTGCAGAGCACAAGGAAATATAGTAGCAGTGAACAAAACAAAAATCCATGCCCTCTAGGAGACAAAGCACTTGCCTTCAGGATCCCTGCAGGTAATGCAACAATTTTATTCAAAGTGCAAGAGAAAACTGCACCAATGTTTAATCGAGGGAGTGATCTAGTTTAGCTTTTAAAATCTACTCTGGCTGTGTTGAGAATAAATGGGGGAGGGAAAATTACGAGTGAACAAGGAAGTCTGATAAAGAACAACTCTAGGTTGGGTGAGTGGTGACTTGAAATGGCTATTGTGCATTATATCACTAGTGTGTCAAGAAAGGCAGAAAGAATTGAGAGCTGGCAACACTGGGATATCCATAGATTTTATTATTATTGGATTATTGTCCATCTTTTAAAAAAGCGGGTTTTCATCAGTTCCAGGACTCATAGTTTTTCCCATCTCAACAGTATGAAATTGAGTTAATAAGTCTTATCCTTGATGGCATCTTAAAATCTCTGTCAGCAAGGCCACAGTCCTGCTTGATTTGTTTGCCTGTGTACTCACAAACAGTTAACAGCTGCTCATTTTAGTCAATGTTGTGAGTATTGTTGCTATTTCTCATGTTAACTTTAGCTGTTGTTCAGTATGTCTTCAGTGATATTATGCTGTGAACCAGCATTGAAACAGTTATTGGTATGGAGAAAGTTATAAAACAGTTCAAAATGATATATGATTAAACTTTATGGTTAAATAAGTAAAAAAGGGTCTTGCAATCAATATAAAATAAAAATTCTGAATGATAGAAGCTTGGGTCATGGTTTATTTGGAGGCATTTCCTTCTTTTCTTTCCAGCACATTAAACAGTGGTTTACCTTACAATCAGTGGCATCTTAGATTTGATGAAATACAGTAACATTAAAATGGCACTCATATCCAGGAACATTTGTGATTAGTTTTCCATTTTGTTTATGAACATGATTCTGGAGATAGCAGGTAAATAATTCCCCCAAATAAAAGCCAAAGAAGAAAAACAAAAATTAAATTAAGCATTGTATTTTCTGTTTGTACTGAAATTACATTGTTACGTGACTTATTGTTAGATTTTGTATTGTTTACTGGAGTGCCTTTCCTTTGATGGATAGAAGCGTGAAGACATCTGTTGGACACATACTGAACTACAGTCAAGACGTGGTTAGTGCCTGGGGCCAGGCGTATGGAGTTTTAACAGGCTTTACAGGTGATTCTGTGATACACCAAAGTTTGGTTCTCAGTCTGTTGGCAGAACATACCTGAATTGGCTATGGAATTTTTGGATCGGCTGTCCATATGCATACCAAGCATTGTCTATAGGCTGAATAAATATTTCAGTTCTATACGTGCTCCTGTTTTTTTGAAATGTAGATCCTATTGTGATGAATAAAATAATTTGTTGGGAATTCCCTGGCGGTCCAGTCTTTAGGATTCCGTGCTTCCACTGCAGGGGCCACGGGTTCGATTCCTGGTCGGGGAACTAAGATCCGCATGATGCACGACATGGCCAAAAAAAACACAAAAAACAGAAATTAAAATACTAATTTGTTTTAAAACATTTACACGTATGTTAATTTTGGTCTCTATAATATTTTAGTCAACAAACCTTGTTTAGTGCAACTGCTCTCATGTTAAGATTTGCAGCAGTGTTTGAGGTTTAAAAGCCCTACTCTTAATCTACGGATTCAATGCAATCCCTGTCAAACTACCACTGGCATTTTTCACAGAACTAGAACAAAAAATTTCACAATTTGTATGGAAACACAAAAGACCCCGAATAGCCAAAGCAATCTTGAGAACGAAAAATGGAGCTGGAGGAATCAGGCTCCCTGACTTCAGACAATACTACAAAGCTACAGTAATCAAGACAGCATGGTACTGGCACAGAAACAGAGATTTAGATCAATGGAACAGGATAGAAAGCCCAGAGATAAACCCACGCACATATGGTCACCTTATCTTTGATAAAGGAGGCAAGAATATACAGTGGAGAAAAGACAGCCTCTTCAATAAGTGGTGCTGGGAAAACTGGACAGGTACATGTAAAAGAATGAAATTAGAACACTGCCTAACACCATACACAAAAATAAAAAAATGGATTAAAGACTTAAGTGTAAGGCCAGACACTATCAAACTCTTAGAGGAAAACAGA
This sequence comes from Balaenoptera ricei, assembly GCF_028023285.1. Classification (NCBI taxonomy): domain Eukaryota; kingdom Metazoa; phylum Chordata; class Mammalia; order Artiodactyla; family Balaenopteridae; genus Balaenoptera; species Balaenoptera ricei. The sequence goes on from NW_026777681.1 coordinate 121,979, forward strand.
GGCAGAACGCTCTATGACATAAATCACAGCAAGATCCTTTTTGACCCACCTCCTAGAGAAATGGAAATAAAAACACAAATAAACAAATGGGACCTAATGAAACTTCAAAGCTTTTGCACAGCAAAGGAAACCATAAACAAGATGAGAAGACAACCCTCAGAATGGGAGAAAATATTTGCAAATGAAGCAACTGACAAAGGATTAAACTCCAGAATTTACAAGCAGCTCATGCAGCTCAATATCAAAAAAACAAACAACCCAATCCAAAAATGGGCAGAAGACCTAAATAGACATTTCTCAAAGAAGATATACAGATTGCCAACAAACACATGAAAGAATGCTCAACATCATTAATCATTAGAGAAATGCAAATCAAAACTACAATGAGATATCATCTCACACCAGTCAGAATGGCCATCATCAAAAAATCTACAAACGATAAATGCTGGAGAGGGTGTGGAGAAAAGGGAACCCTCTTGCACTGTTGGTGGGAATGTAAATTGATACAGCCACTATGGAGCACAGTATGGAGGTTCCTTAAAAAACTAAAAATAGAACTACCATACAACCCAGCAATCCCACTACTGGGCATATACCCTGAGGAAACCATAATTCAAAAAGAGTCATGTACCAAAATGTTCATTGCAGCTCTATTTACAATAGCCAGGACATGGAAGTAACCTAAGTGTCCATCAACAGATGAATGGCTAAAGAAGATGTGGCACATATATACAGTGGAATATTAACTCAGCCATAAAAAGAAATGAAATTGAGTTATCTGTAGTGAGGTGGATGGACCTAGAGTCTGTCATACAGAGTGAAGTAAGTCAGAAAGAGAAAAACAAATACAGTATGCTAACACATATATATGGAATCTAAGAAGAAAAAAAAAAAGGTCGTGAAGAACCTAGTGGCAAGACTGGAATAAAGACACAGACCTACTAGAGAATGGACTTGAGGATATGGGGAGGGGGAAGGGTAAGCTGTGACAAAGTGAGAGAGTGGCATGGACATATATACACTACCAAACGTAAAATAGATAGCTAGTGGGAAGCAGCCGCATAGCACAGGGAGATCAGCTTGGTGCTTTGTGACCACCTAGAGAGGTGGGATAGGGAGGGTGGGAGGGAGGGAGATGCAAGAGGGAAGAGATATAGGAACATATGTATATGTATATCTGATTCACTTTGTTATAAAGCAGAAACTAACACCATTGTAAAGCAATTATACTCCAATAAAGATGTTAAAAAAAAAAGGTGTCAGATATGGGGATATATGTATATGTATAGCTGATTCACTTTGTTATAAAGCAGAAACTAACACACCATTGTAAAGCAATTATACTCCAATAAAGATGTTTGAAAAAAAAAAAAAAGCCCTATTCTTTAACTAGGTTCTAGGCTAGGAATTTTGGCTCTAACATGTCTGAGGAATGCCCATCTGTATCTTTGGCAGTTGTCAGGTAAGAGCAGAGGAGGTTAGGGGGAAGAAAAGAGAAATAAACATATATAGAAAAAAAATAGAAACCTTGGACAAAGAGTAGGAAGAATTCAAAAAGAAAAAAGGTCCCTAGTTAGTTTTCCCTTTCCTAGTGATTTTGGAAAGTGTGAACAGTTGCATCGCATAACTTACTGATTCAGGTTATCCTTCCTCATCTTTTTTTTTTTGTTGTGTCATTTGTACCTCATTTCCATTTTGACAGGAAGATATGTTTTCTCAGAAGCATGCTGTTACTTGAGATGGTAAAGGGTCAAAGTGCAGTGCTGTCTGACAACGGCGGAGTTGAGGTACAGGAGGAGCAGTGAGGGTTCCTTCTTCACTTCTCCGGTGTGGAGTACAGTAAGCCCAGAACTTGTGTGGAGGATTGAAATCTGCTGAAGGGACGTCTAGCCTTGAACCAAGGGTGCTGGAGGCTAAAACCTGAAACTTGAAAGAAAGAAATTTCAGACATAAGTACTACTTTTCAGTCACAAATGCTCCTTTCTCTCAGTTGTGTAAGTAAATGTTGACTTACTTTTAAAAAGAAAGAAACTACTAACAACGGAGAAATTTTGTTCCTAACTTGTTTGTTTTCTTTCTCTAGTCATTATTCTTTATTAAATCAGTGGGAGGAACCGAACACATTTTCTACCGTGTACCACAGTTGACAGTATAACAAGATCCAGATAATTCTACCTGTATGAATCTCTGGGCTTTCTTTAATTTGTGTAGAGTGAAAATTTTCAGGCTAAAAAGAGCAAAATAAAGCAAGCACTAGCACATTCGACTTCTTACATTTGTCTGAATGGTACATTCTTTTTTATTCGCAGAGTCCTCTCCCTTTATTAACGGTGCAGGAGTCAGAGGCTCGATGTGCTCTCTGGGAAAGGGGAGTTGGTCAGCCCACTGACTGCAGGAGGTGTTCATAATGAGCTTTAATGCGCAGGCCTTTGAATGGAGATCTGTTAGGACTGATAGGTTTTACAAGCTCTTAACAGGAAAGCTTTATGCCTGCGAATGGTTTAAAGTGCACCCTAGTTCCTTAGCAGAGGAGGATTTTTTTTTATTCAAATGGATTTCTTTCCTTATATATCGCTGATATGCTTGCTAGAGTTTAAAATGAAATTGTAATAGTTTCACTGGAAAGCATTTGGAAATTTCCCTAATATCTGTGTGCCCAATTTATCACCTGTTTACAGTGTAGGGAGTAGATTCAGTGTGGACAGACTGGAGGCTGGGGGGTAACTGATGAGTTTGTTGTTTTAATGCAGGTGAGAGGTGATTATGGCCTGAACTAATGTGTTCAGATTTTGTCCTGGATTAATGTGTTCTGCATTTTACTGTCTTAATGAAGTGTTTTATCTTGCAGGGGTTAATTGTGGATTAACTCGATCCTTAACGAGACTTGCTTTTACACTCTGTTGGCTCTAGTCTAGGTAGCCTTCCCTCTAGGGCTAGACTGTCTCTACTCCTAAGACATGGCCTTTCTGGTGTCTCTGCTCAGTGCCTCTGATGTTCTCTCCACTCTGGCTCTTTGGAGCTTGAATTCTTCCCAGCCCCATGTGCGTTCAGGTAGTTGCTCAACTCATAGCTCTCTGGTAGTTGTTCTTTGACACTGTGGAGTCTTTCCCTGTACATGCAGGCTTAGTATTTGGTCAAAGACTCCAGGGGACCCCTGTCAGATCAGACACTGCTGCTTTTCTGGCTAGCTTCTTCCTCTGTGTCATTCTGCTCTGCACATTTCTCCTGTCTTTGGGACTCTTACCCACTGATCTGTCTTCTGAGCTCTGCGGGACTGCTGTTTTCTGTTTGGTCTTCCTCTCCCTGCATCACATATTGGATAGCAAGTCCGGACCATAACCTTGTTAGTTTCTCTTCTCTCAAGGATCATACTCCTGTGCTGCTTGTTTTCCAGCGTCTGAAAACAGTTGCTTTATGCATTTTTGTCTAATTTTAACATAGTTTATGACAGGAGGGCTAGTCTTCTATCTGTTATGATCAGATTGTGTTGACCTTGTAGAGGGTGAGAAGTAAATAGGAAACTCGTTGAAGGATTGAAAACAGACTATTGCCGTGATTTGTTGATGCTTTATCTAGAGTACACCATTGCTTTCTTTAAAATGGACAGAGGAAATGAAAGGAAACTTAACTCGAGGCTGTTGTAGTAATCTAGGCTTAAACTAGACTGGAACTGGAGTGAAATGATAAATTCAAGAAGTCTTTTGAAGCTGGAACAATTAGGACCTGCTCTAGAAGGTGGTAGGAAGTGAAGATGTGGGAGGAATGAAGGGAGACACTGTGCTGTTTGGCTTGAACCACCGGGAGGGTAATGCCATTTAAGGAGATGGGCAAGACTCATCAGTCTTCAGAGGAGGGGCTAGGTTAAAGAGGAGAAAATCACGAGTTTTGTTTTGGATGAAATAAGTTTGAGTGACCTAGTAAACATCTATATACATGTCAAATGGGCAGAGCAGAGGGCAGGGCTAGAATTTCACCAGCACTGTTCAGATGGAAAATATCCATCTGTATTCTCTGCCATCGCTAGGGGCTGTACCAGGGTACTCTGGAAGTACTGGCTGACTCAGAGACATTCCCAGAATCTGACAAGAAAATAGCCTGAGGAGGTCTGGTAACTTCAGGGTGATCCTTGAAGACCCGAACTGTGATATTCTGCCATCTCCTTCCTTCCTTTCTGATCCTGAACGCACTGACATTTGGATTGAAAAAAATAGCTATGTTTTTCTGCCATTTGCTACCTGTAGACTGTTTGGGAAACTTGTTCAGCAGTCTTACCTTCTTTTTTTATCTGATTGTAGCCCCTCTGGAGAGAGATTTCCATCGTAGGTAGCCCGGTGGTTGTTGCTCTGGGGGAGGATGCTGTGCAAAGGAGGTTGTCCACACAAATGCTTTCAGTTGTTTTGTGCAGTGCGGACTGTGGCTACTTTGATTCCTCCTTTTTCTTTTTTTTTAAATAAATTTATTTCTTTTTGGCTGTGTTGGGTCTTCGTTGCAGTGCGCGGGCTTCTCATTGCGGTGGCCTTTCTTGTTGCGGAGCACGGGCTCTAGGCACGCAGGCTTCAGTAGTTGTGGCTCATGGGCTCTAGAGCGCAGGCTCACTAGTTGTGGTGCACGGGCTTAGTTGCTCTGCGGCATGTGGGGTCTTCCCGGACCAGGGCTCGAACCCATGTCCCCTGCATCGGCAGGCGGATTCCTCACCACTGCGCCACCAGGGAAGTCCTGATTTCTCCTTTTAAAAAGGGACTCTTTCTAATCCCCTTTTTGGATTGTTTGGAGTTCTGATAATATGTCTTGGAGTCCTGTGGAAGAGTGACACACAACGTGGGGATGTGCCAGAGCTTCACCTCTTGTGGCGGCTGGGGTCTGTGTGACTTACCGTGTATAACCAGGTGTGCAGAGACGGGGACCCTCCTGTACCCCTTAGCCTGAATGCAGTCTGTGTGCTCCCTGGTCCACAGGGAAAGGTCAGGAAGACAGAAAGTGGATCAGAGTCTTACAAGGCCGGGGTAGTCATCTTTGCATGTAACTACTACTCCCTCGCCTCTCCACTCCCCTCTTGAAAAAATGAGAGTGAAAAGGAGGGCACTTACTCTCTTTTTTGCTTCTCTTGTATAGGAGATGCATCGGAGATTTGAGAATGCCCCCGATTCTGCCAAAACTAAAGCTCTGCAAACTGTTATCGAAATGAAGGTAAGTGAGAACTTCCTAAGGAATCTTATGTGTCATTTCACATTTTAATGTGTGAGTTTAAGAAAGTGGTATGTAATAATAGTTCACTCATTTTGTAGACTGAGAAGAAATAGTAAGACTTAATGAAAATGACACATTAAAAGAACTTCAGTTTCGTTTCCTCTTGTCCAGCATTTCTTGGAGTCAGCTGTTCTCAAACCTTTTGATATCAGGGCCCCTTATTCTCTTAAAATGACTCATTTCATTTGTTTTTAAGAAAATGTCCGCCAAATACCAAGTTTGTGTGTCAGTTCTTCTCTCGAGTTAAGAATAGGGTTCCGTGAAAAAAGTACCTGATTGGGCTTGCAGCTCACAGAGCACCCAGTGCTGTCCTGGGAGCAGCGTCACACCCAGGTGCAGCAGCCGGGCCTGGCCCCTTCCTGTGTCGTCACACAGCATGGTACAGAGATACATACTCAAGGGCTGAGCATATGAAAAGTTACCAGGGACATTCCTAAGTGAGCCAGTGTTTTAAAAATGTTCTTTCTTAGTTTTCTTTTTTGTCTGAGAGTGCTGACACTGAAGACTACACTGACGGCTAGCACGGTTTGGCGCTGTTGTCCAGAGGCACGAGCGCTTTTGCCTGTCCTTTATACCTTTAGTGCACGTGTTAACACAGTGGAAAAGGCACATAAAGTCATAGTATTATTATGAAAATAGTTTTGACTTCTCAAAAGGGCTAGGAGGCACCCCCAGGCTTTCACGGACTATACTTTGAAAACTTCTGCTTTAAGTTACTGAGTAGTTGGAAATCTTTAGGCTGAACGTTATGGTGATTGGTGACTAAGCGCTTGCCTTCTGTGTTAAATTGCCTGGATTCAAAACCTGGCTTTATTTAACCAGTTGTATGACATAGAACAAGTAACCTAACCTCTCCATACCTTAATTTCTTTATTAATAAATGGTGATAACAATAGTACCTATCCCATGGGTTCTTTTGTGGTTTAAATTAGTTAAAACAAGTAAAACACTTTAAAACAGGACCTGGCACATAGTAAACATTCAGTCAGTGTTAGCTGCTATGCTATTATTATTTTTATTAACAACATATTCCTTCTTGCAAGAGCTAGAAGACTCTTACAGATAGGGACCCCTCCCTCTCCCCCTCCTGCCCTCTCTGTCTCTTTTTTTAACTTCTTTGTATCCCCTAAAAAATTTGACACGGTGTTTTGCATCATGTGCCTTCATTTAATATTTGTTGATGTGGCAAGAGTCTTTAGTTTTTGGTATATAAATAGTTTTATGTAAATAGATGCTTCTCAAGTACAGTTATCAGAATGGTTCTCTTAATTTAGAAGATTTCCTCTTAAAACTTTGTCTTTATTGTTGTATACATCTTTATTCTCACTGGGGAAAGGGTTTACCAAACAAATACCAAATTAGTGGATTCTGGGTTCTTTATAGTTAGACAATTCATAGTCTTGAACATAATCTTGTAAACAGCCTCTAGAAAGGTGTAATTACATATTCACATTTCCCACAAGTTTATTGGTACATGTTATTTCCTGATCCCTGTTGGAACCTAAAAACACACGAGTGTACCTGTGTTCACAGAATTATTTTGCTTGCCTTTTGATGGCACAGGGAAGTGTACTGGTTTTAACTGGCAGTAGATCTATTTTAAGTTGTGTTAGCCTCCAGCCATTCTGCTAAGAAGCAAGAGACTGAGATTCTGGTGGCCCAGTGGGGTCAGGTGGATGTTATGTTGAAATTGCAGATGCAATAGCTGAGATGCTGAGAGTGTGGCATGAGCTTGAGAGGATCATGAAGACCTAGACTGGTCTTTGGGGGAAATGGGAAAGGAGGTGATGGTGGACAATAAAAGAGCCCAGCTGTCTTCAAGGTGACGTAATATTCTTTTCTCTCTCCTCCTCCTCTCCCTCCTCCTTTCTCCCACTTTCTTCCCTCTGCTTCCTTCTCCCTTCTCTAACTTCTTCTTTTCCCTTTAGCAGTGGAGGAGCAGGGAGGAATTACTGGACTGCTGTAGGGTTAGAGTTTTGCTGGGTAGATATGGCAGAATTACTGGGATGCAAGTGAATTGAGGGTGGAGGTGAAGGAGTAGTTGGGATGATGAGTCCAGGAATGTAGCCTGGATAGGAAGGAAGAGAATTCAGAATGGATGGACAGGTTGGGAGAAAATGTAGAAGTTAGGGAGGTGGAGGACTCTGTGAGATACAAGAGCAGCAGTTAATGTGAGTGACGGTGTGTCAGGCCTAGAGGAGAGGCCTGGGTGATGTGGTCTTGTAAACTGGATAGCTAAAATGGACCGGAGGATGAAGGCGTTGGCATTACGGATGTCAAGGAATTCGGACATTGAAATCCTAGGATTATGGCAAGAGTGGCATTTGAAGGAGAGATCTATTGTCAGCCGGGTGCTGAAGACTTCTTCAGCGGGCGGGAGTGACGGGGAAGCCCCTAGATGGCAGCCGTGCAGAGGGAGAGTGAAGAGGAGTGTGAGCTTTAAATGGGAGCAGCATGGAGGAACCTGGAGGATGCCCACACTTCTCCCTGCCACTCTGTGATGCTGGTGGATTAGTGAACTTCAATGGAGAGCGTTGGGGGAAATTATATCCTTTGGGAAAGCCTGGGTTTACTTAGAGCAGGGAGACAACTTTTGAAAAAAAGTTGAGCATTTGGGAAATTTAACAAGGAAAAGAGGATTTCAGTGGACTCAGTGGGGTTGGTTGATTAATGATGGGAGACCCAGGGCTGGGGAAGTATAGAGTAGTAAGATGATAAAGAATTTATTTATTTAGTTATTATACATTCTAGGAGTAAGAAGCCTCCTTGAAAAGGGCTGTCCTCAAATAAACCCAGCCTGAGTACTGGTCGGTGCTACAACTAGTCCAACATTTCTGACGTTAATTTTCTGGCCTCATCCCAGAAAGTAGCCTGGCAGGTTCTTTTTCTGCCTCATGGCTTTCAGAGCTGCAGTTATGGTCCCTTTTTAGGTGCAGATTTTATGGTGCATGATTTGATAGTGAGTGTCTGATTTGGTCAAGAGCTGCCTCTCTGTCTGTGTTGGGATTTTCAGATAGTGCATTTGAAGCCGTTTATTTGTTTATTCTTCATGGGCCGGGATAGTTTTAAACCAAGTAAATCAAAATCCTGGTTTAGGTTTAGAGTGTCTCTGATTGTGTTAATTTAATATGTTTAATTTTGAACCAAATGTAAGTTTCATTTGAATAGATTTGTAAAAGAAAATTTTCGTTGTGTTATTTTTAAAGGTAATGCAATGCAAGTCAGAGGAGTACAGCCCTCGCCTCTCCCCCGAACCTAAAAATAGCTAGCTGTAAGTGTCTCATGATAAATCCTTTAACTCTTATCAGCATACTCTCAGATAACAAGGAAAGTCAGTCAAGACAGGCTTGAGGTAAAGTGAAAAGAGGAAGTCAGTCTCAAAATTTCTTCCTAAAGGAATGGTTTCTCTAAAATTCCAAATAAAATAAAGCTATACTGAATTTATGCTCTTCAAGGTCTTTACTTCTTAGGTGAATAAGCATATGCAACTATAGATGTAAAAGTATCTATTCTTTGTAGGAGTTTTTCTGTAATTGATGACATCTAAAGTAATCTGGGGATAAACTAGATACTGTGACAGACAAAACCAAGAAAATGAGTATAGACGGATGTTGTACTAGGAGGTGATATTCGTGGTGATGCTGATTTACAAGGACAGTGACGTTTCTTTTTAGAAATCATTATGAGATATTTGCAATGCATGGTGAAGTATAGCGAATAAGTAAGATTACTAATGCAGTAAGTAGCCTCCTCTTATCTGCAGGGGATAGGTTCCACGACCCTCAGTGGATGCCTGAAACCACAGATGGTACCAAAGCCTATATATACTATGTTTTTTCCTATACATACCTATGATTAATTTTATAAATTAGGCACAATGTGTAAGGGATTAGCAACAGTAATTAATAGTAAAATAGAACAGTTATAACAGTATGCTGTAATGGAAGTTATGTGAATAGGTCTCATTCTCTCTCTCTCTCTCTCTCTCAGTATCTTACTGCACAAATCTAATGCCTTCTTCATCTAAACTAAGCACTTGTCATGCACTGTAGCCATAACTTTTGCAGTTTGAGGTGCAACAGCAAAACTGGCACGAATTTCTTTTTCCTTCATCCCAATTTCACTGCTGGAAGATTCGTTCTGACTGTAGATCTTAGCAACCTCAGCATATGATTTTTTCTCTTAGTGAGAACTTCCACCTCTTCACTTAAAAGAAGCACCTTACGGCTTCTCTTTGTCAAATCTGAATTGCCAGCATACTACTCTTGTGCTTTGGGGACGGTATTAAATAAAATACTGTCACGTAAAAATGGTCACTTGAACACAAGCACTGTGATGCCAGGACTGTCCATCTGATAACCGAGACGACTGCCGTGAGTGCCTAACGGGCGCGGGTACACTGGACAAAGGGATGATTCACGTTCCGGTGGGACAGAATGGGATGGTGTGAGAGTTCATCGTGTTGATTGGAACAGCGGTGCACAGTTTAAAACTTCTGAATTGTTTTTTTCTGGAATTTTCCATTTGATATTTTCTGACCGCAGTTGACCTCAGGTAACTGAAACCACAGAAAGCAGAACCACGGAAAGTAAAACTGTGGAAAAGGCGGGACCACTGTGTGATAAAGTGTAACTGTTAACGTAATTATTCATCCCTTTGTTTTTCTGCAGTGGGACGTTATCAGATCTTTATTATTGTAGATAAGGGTTATACGCATTATTGTGTAAATCTTTGAAACCTTCTTACTCTTTTCCCCACTCCTTTGGGGGCAGAAATAAGCCTTTTAGGGGGGTCAAGTAAAACGATAAAATATTATAGCTAGAAAAGGTTTTACTGTTAATATTACAGATGTTTTCACTAGAAGTTTGTTGACCATAAAGTACTTAGAAACTTTAACTAGTTTTCCATTGCTTCTACTTCTTTAGTTAATACTCTCAATTTTAATCAAAAGGGTGCAGAGGAAAGGATAGAGGAAAAATCATAGTATAGATCTCAGTCCTCCTCCTCTCCACCATATGGCCATGAAGGATATATTTTAGAAGCAAGGCACCAGTTGCAATATTTCTACATATTTGTTTATCTTTATTAAATTTCACATCTGTAAAGACAGACTTGTGCAACCTCTCTTGACTTTTTGCGAATACTTTAATGTCTAAATCTTCCTTTGTCCTCAGGATTCAAAAATTTCCTCTATGGAGCGTGGGCTCTGAGACTTGGAAGAGGAGATTCAGATGCTGAAATCGAACGGGGCTTTGAGTACTGAAGAACGAGAGGAAGAAATGAGGCAAATGGAGGTCTATCGGAGCCATTCTAAATTTATGAAAAACAAGGTCATGGTGTGTGATACCGTGATTTTTAAATGGGGTTTGAAAAATTGATGCATGTTCCTACTTCCTTAGTGATGATGGACCTCACGCTGTTTTATCAGGCTTCAGGGAAGAATACTTGTACCGTAATTCTTTCAGATAGAACTTTCCCAGAATTAAAGTCAGAATTACTGATGTTGTATCGTTATTTCAAATTTCACTTCAAAGAAAATTACTTGTATGAGGCTAAGTGTGTATTATCACAGTTTAACATTTCATGTCTACCAGTACTTCTGAGGCGATTAGTAGGATTACATCCAGATGAGTTTTTCTCACTATATGAAACATCGCGTTTTCTATGTCTTGTGAACAAATTTAGAAGTCAAATTCAGCCTAAGAGACTGAATCCACCTCCCCTTTTTTTTCCTGAAATGGCTTAAATAAAATCGTGTTTTCCCTTCAAACACAGTTCCCTAAAGGAAAGCCCTTTGCGCTCTCCCTTGGAGAAGACCCATGTGTATCAGGTTTATTGTTTCCCACGTGCACTTGGGGTGTATGTACAGTAGGATAGGCATCGCTGAGACATATCAGTCTGTATTATAACCTCAGTCACAGTATTCCTTCTTTAGAGCCAAAGGCATTTATTTTGATCCTATGAACTATTTTAGGCAAATTAGAGGACTTAGTTTATTACAGTTATCAGTTTATCAGGTCTGTGGTGTTTTAAAGATCATAATTTCAATTATAAAATATTAGCTAGAAAATAAGTGTTCCTCCCCCTCCCCCTGCCCCCCATATCCCAATTGTGTTAGTTCCCTAATTTCTCAGAAGTGAACACTGTTCCTTTAATGATACAGTTTCTGGCTTCTTTCTCTGATACCCATACCTGCATATAAGTCAGTAGAATATTCCTCTGTTATTTTAAGAATCTGTTATCAATGACTACGGCCAATTTCATGTAACTTTTAGAACTTAAAAATTCACATATCCAACTTTCTGTTAGTTTTGATTTATCATTCTAACTTGAGAACAAAATAAAATATCATCTCTGCTTCCCATTTGCTGATTAGCACATTTCAGTCCATTACCCTGTGAAAATAGTGAGCCCATCTAGGGTCCTTTGAAGAGGAAATTAGGGGAACAGATTTGATTGTGTTATATGAGTTATTGTTATTTCCAGTTACTGCTCTGGCTCAAAAGCAGATAATAAGAAGACCTAAGTTGACACATGAGTGAAAAAGAATAACAATGTCGTAACAGGTAGAGCAACTGAAGGAGGAGCTAAATTCGAAAGAGGCTCAAGGGGAGGAGCTGAAAAAGAGAGCGGCTGGTCTTCAGGCAGAGGTCTTTGCCGAAAGATTTACCCTTTGCGTGCAGTGATCCCACAGTGGGACCCTGCTGCTCTGGCTCTGGGTGCTCACACTTTCACTCTGTGGTCGGCAGCTTTGCCCGGGACTAGCACTGACCAGCCTGCTCTGCTCTTTAACTGACTCCTGTTCACCGGTTTGACCCACGTGCCACCCTGTGTGCAGCGAGCCCTCATGTGCTCTGGAAGCCCTGTCCCTGGTTTTTTATTGTTGCTTTGTCACTGTGTGGATGGTGCTTCAAAGCTGTTTTTTCTCGACTCCTTTCCTGTTAACCAGAAACTTGTTGATTTATGTGAATGGTCTCTTTCTCTTCTTAGGTACAAAGAATGTGCAGATGTTCTAGGTCCATCACCCAGGGTTTATTTGAATCTGATTTCTTGAGTGAAGTGCTTTACCTTCATATGTAGACATCATCTTTAAGTCCCCGATAGGTGATTTTGCAACAAATTTTACTTTCTTTGGAACAGATGTATAGAAGTGATTAGCTTATTTAGTTATCTGGTCAGTTAGAAGTAGCATGAGACTTAAAGTCTCTAAATCTATTCAGTAGCTCAATCATCTGTCTAGAGAACTTGAAATTCCATTTCAAACTGTGATAAAATGATTATAATAAAATAGGTGACACTTGAGTACTTATTATAAGCATTTTATAACCTACTAAGGTGGGTATATTCTCAACCCAATTTATGGATAAGGAAGCTGAGGTAACACAGTGGTGCTCAGGAAGCACAGTTAGTAAGAGGCAGAGTTTGATTTTTACACAAGCCATTTGGTTCCAGAACCTGTGCTGGTAAGCTCTGCACTCCACTGCCCTATACTAGGCTGTGCACGCATTTGTCTCCCAAGTGTCAGGAAAAAAACTGCTTCTGAAAATTACGGTAGGATAAGACTGGAATGCAGCATTAAAAGAAAGAAAAAAAAACCACTTGTGCTAATTTAGTGTGTTTGCTATTTATGGACCACTTTATAGTATAGATAGAAAAGTGAGATATTTTGTCTAAAAGGGTCCAGTTTGGTTTGTTGTAACCATGTATTGTCTAGAGGAGAAGTTGATCTATAACTTTTTTTTCCTCAGCTAGTATTATTAATTTCTTTTTGTGTCGAACAACAGGCTAAACATTCTATATGCTTTTTTGGTTTAATCTGTACGCAGTACAGTGGCACTGGTTTGCTTTCTCCATCTTACTGATTAGGAAACCAAGGCTTAGAGAGGTAGTTACCCAAGAAGACACACTCGTTCGTTCTCACATGGGATTGACTGCAAAAGCCTTATGCTCCTAACTTTTAAGGAAAATTTGTGCTTCTAAACTCTTCTATTTAGGATATTTTCTTCTTTTTCTCAGTCTTTATGGTCAGTATAGCATTCTTTGAGGATTATTTAGTAATGCAGATGATGAGGAAACTGAGATTTTATATTTATTTTTGATCACATGGTCTAGAGGTAGCTGGGAATTTGAGTAATCTTTAAGCCATAGTTCTTTAGCTGATGAGGTGAGAACATTTTGAACGTTTCTCCTGACTATTCATTCATACCACAAGTGCGTTTTTAGTGCATTCTGTTTGTTAGGGGTGGGATGTTGGTAAAGGGATGTCATGAAAGATGCTACACCATTACAGTATGTGGCAGCTCCTGGGTACGTATCTGTGTTACAGGATGGAAGTAGCTGCTGTTTACAGCTATCTTCCACTGATGTCCTTAGCAGCTGCGAGTATTTTGCATACAGTGAGCACACAGAAATGTTTGTTGAATGAATGAATATTCTATTTGTAAGTAGAGATTTCATGCATATGAGAAAAATGCTTGTCTTCCTGATGAAACAGAACAGTAAATTATAAGTTTATTTTTAGTCCTCCTTAAAAGTAATTTTAATTACAGTCAAATGTATTTCATACTTTCTCATGGGAAATTGTTCTCAAAAACTTTGTCCCTTATGCCTAAGATTATTTCAGTCAAAATACTTTAGATACCTTCAACTTTTTAAAAAGTATTTTTTGTTTCATCAGTGGTACTGAGATTACTGACTTCTTGTGAAATTTATACTTCCAAGAGTCTATATTTTAGTGCATAGCTACCTTGCTTAGGCAGTAGATACAACGTAAAAACAGATATGATTTCTTTTAATTTGGCTTACATTTAGAATAAAAGAGTAAAAATTCTTAGAAACACGGTAGAAATGTAAAGGAGATGTTTGATGTTAAATGTTTTCTAAGTTAAGATGAGAAAAATTTCTGGGGGAGTGAGTGGCACCTGTTGATGTATGGATTACTCTGTCAGAGTAATTCAAATTTGATTACACATGTAGATTCTTAGAGAATGAGATTTTATGCGTTCTTTATTTAGGTTATATACTTTTATCCATTTAGTTGATATGACATGTTGTAGGTAATATAACTTTGTAGGTGGAATCTTTCTTTTAGGTCAGTACCCCTAACTCCTCAAAATTATATAATTTTTAGAAAGCACATGTTTATAATGCCTTATAACACTAAAGTGGCTTTTTAAGAAGGACTTTATGTACACTTTCATTTGAGAATGAAAAAAAAACAATGAAAAAATGATTGTGCAGCTTTTGAGTTTAGATAGCAATAGTAGGAAGTTTCTTTTTTCTTTCTGTATTCCATCTACACTAATCCTGCTGTATGATTTGCAGTTTCTTATGACTTAATAAGATGAAAACTGCTTTAGTCATGTTCAGATGCTTACTGCTGTCTCATAGTCATCTAAGTGAATTGGGATTTTTCTTCTTCCATTCCTTTTCTAATGGATTTCAACAGTTTAGGGGAGACAATAAATGAAAACTGGAAATTTTGCTATTAGTTGAATAAGCTTTGTTTTTGTGTGTGGGGGGGTGGTCAGCTAAGATTAGATGGTGCAAAAAGATGAATTGTGTCCTGTCATAAAGTTAATGCTGTATATCTTGACGTGGATCTGTCAAAGATCCAGATCAGAGGTGGTGGTTTTATTTCTTTTTTCCTTACACTGCTTTTTCTTCTTCTCTAGATTGGTCAGGTGAAGCAGGAGCTGTCCAGAAAGGACACAGAACTACTAGCCCTACAGATAAAGCTAGAAACACTCACCAACCAGTTCTCAGACAGCAAGCAGCACATTGAAGTGCTGAAGGAGTCCTTGACTGCTAAGGAGCCTCGAGGGCTGCCATCCTGCAGAACGAGGTAAAAGGAGTTGTGGGATTTGCACGGAGCCCATTCCTTGGCACCTTTTCTTGTGTGTTACCTGTGCACTTCTTGTTGTGTTGAGATACGGGAGCTATGAATAATGTTACGATGGATTCTTTAGCGATGTGGTCAGTTATAGTACTAAACTATAACCATCTTGTTTCTATTGTTCTTGTATCTAACAAATTAAACCGGTGCAGTTAATATATGTTTTTGATACTTCAGACTTTGACTACGTCTGTGCTTCTAAGTAGACTTTAAACTAATGTTATGAAATGAAACGATAGTTGTAAAAGCATTTGTTTTCACCCGTGGTAAATCTTTCAGTCATGAATGGCAGTGAGCTTGGTCAGCCTGTGTTGGGTTATTAAGTGTCCTTAATTTTTGGTATTATGAATAGCTTTAAGTAGGCAAACTGTGGAATCTAGAAATGTTTGAGATAAATCTTGTTTTGAACTGCAGATTATTAGACATGTGCCTTCATGTCCTGTTTGAAAATAAAGTTAGCATTTTTAGAAATATTAGAAGATTATCTAGTCTGCCAGCCTTGATTAGAGGTAGGAACACACTAAATAATTCCAGGCAGATGAGAATCTCTCATATTTGCAATGAGAAGGAATTGATGATGCTATTTGGATTTACTGTCTTAAGGAAAATATTTTCTAAAGATCTCAATGAAATAGAGAATTTAGGTAGGAATAGGTAAGCAGTTCTGCTGTATAGAAGAAAAATAAAGCGTATAGTATGGATTAATTTTTTCTTTTCTTTTCAAGAACAAGATAATAGATAAATAAAGGCACAGTGTAATGAAGAAAGGAATGGGTAGTAAAAAGAAGGCATAAAAACATCTTAGACCCAGAACTTCAGAATCTTCAAGCGAGGAGGAATGGGAAAATGACCAAAATGTTTCGTGTGGTATTTTATTTTTTTACAGTTAGGGATTTTGTTGAAAATGAGAGATTTGGATGATGTATTTATAATTTTCCTTACAACTTATACTTTTTCTATTTTGATCACGTTTCATTTTATCATGATACCTCAGAGGGATATTTTGGGGTAGATAAGGCTCTGGCTCTGGAGTCACAGTTACTGAGTGTGAACTTCAGTTTTACCACTTGCTACCAGGTGCAGGGTCCTGGGCACATTACTTAAGTTCATTGTGCCTCGTTTTACACCTGTAAGATGAAGAGGCGTTCCTGCCTCATTAGGTTGTTAGCATTAAACTAATTTATTCACTCCTAGTGCCTGGCACATAGTAAGGTCTTTGTCTGTCAGTTATTGGCATCCTTCTAATTCTTGTAATACTATCAGCTAATATATGTAAACTGTTAAAACGGTAAGAGAACATTGTTGCTTTTCTTTTCATTGGCATAAATTTTATGTAGAAGGTCTGCTATTTAACATTTTTATCAAGCTAAATTAAGGTTTATTCAGGGAATTGCAAATACAGAATTATCTGAAAAATGTTACCTGCAAATTTATTAATTTGTGGCTTTATTAGAGATTTTCACATCAGTGCCTGGTATGAATGCAGTACTACAAAAGGGTCAGAAGAGGGCGCCAGTGTTTTGGAGCTGAGCCTGTTGGCAAGTGCTGCTGTGATAGTTTTGGATGGAGGTGGCAGGTGTGGGAACCAGGGAACCAGGCAGTTGGTTAATGATAATGCAAACACTTAAAAGCTTGTCACAGTCTAATAGATGACTTCTTCCCCTTGGCAACCCATCCTTCTCTTTGTACCTCCCTCTGAAATAGTGTTCTTATTAGCTAGGTCTCATACAGATGGGCTTGTGATTGGTTTCTTGTACCATAGAGAACAAAGACTGTATTTGTGGTCATTCTTGGATGGTTTTTGTATTTGTTTTTAGGACTAACTGAGTTGCAGCAATTACCCCTGTAAGTTATTAGGACAACTGCTCAAATATAAGGGT